>NC_048228.1:42149052-42449052 GCF_002007445.2 Ailuropoda melanoleuca | reverse complement strand
GGCATACAAAGATGAAAAAGACATTACATCTGCCACTTAAATATTCATAATGTAATGGAAGAGATAGACTGGCGTAAAAATCTGATAAGTCAAGCAGTTGGATTCAGAGTATAAAGGGGACAGAGATGAATTGTAAGTGAAAATGAGAAATTGGGAAGAAATCATGTGATAGTAGGATTAGAGCTAGAAGTTTACATTTGCAGGTCGTTTCTGTGATAGAATAAAGTGGGGAGACAGGCAATCCAGTTAGGCCCAAGAAACCAAGGTGCAGAGTAAGAAGTAATAATGAAATTGCATTTAATTATTATAATTAACATTTCATGAAGTATATTTACTTTGCATAATGCTCTACTTAGTTATTGTGATACATTTGTGAAACCAAATATGACCAGATCATAGCGAAATAGCAAACTGAGCAAAAGTATCCATTATTTTTATGCCTTTTACTTTTTGGTGTCCCTCAGCTGAGTTTGGTGCCTTGTGTCCTGAGACATCCAACTGTGGAGACCCACTCCCATAGTCACCATGGTATAGTATTAAGTGTGCGAGTTTGAGAGTCAAACCACCTGGAGGTGACATCCAGTCATTGCTACTCCTAAGTGAGTGATGTTGAACAGGCTATTTAAACACTTGCCACTTTATTATTTTCGCATGTAAAACTAATAGGAAAGGATACCTACGTCAAAGAATAAAATGCAAAGTGAATGTAAACCTGAGTTTTAATCAGAACTACATAGAAGTTGATGATGAAGGTGCTGCCCCCTGCCGTGGAGGTGGTGGTAGTGCCATGGCCATGCGCTGAGTACTGAGGTTTCAAGTGTCACCAACCGATCTTTGTCATCTTCTCAGTGAACCTGATCAGACCAACTTTTAAAAATTACAGTCCTCTCCCTGCAACCACACTCTGCCCATTTCTGCTTTGTATTTGTCCATGGGACTTATCACCATCTGTCTTCCTATACACTTGATTTCATACCTGTTTTCCCTAACTGGAATGTGAACTTTATGAAGGAACGGATTTTCTTCTGCTTCTATTCACTGCTCTATCACTAATACTTAAGAAAAGTGACCATCAGTGTTTGACTATTTTTTATTGAATGAGAGCATCCAGGCTCCTAGGTAAGTCAGCTAATGTAGTCAAGCTGATATGATTCATGGGACTTCTCTGTACCTACCCTAGGCGATACATAAGCATTTACAGATTAGCTCCAGAAACAAAACCTTAACTGATTCTAAAGGTGGAAACTCCTGATCCCATGCCATGTTGGAGAAGGGGTAGGTAAAATTTCCTCAGTTGTGTCTTACAGGGGTCCTGCTGAAGAGTCCTGAGTGGAGGTGCCTTTCCCTCTGCTAGCCTGGCATCTTGCTGTCTAGTGCATATTCTTCTTGGATAGTCAATCATACTTATAAAAAATGAGTTCAATATATTTTGCACTGAGTTTGAGGTGCATGGGCACATCAGCTACTTAAAACCAGTTTAGGAACAAATGAAAAAAATTGACACAGATAAAAAGAATTGCAGTTTGTGTTCCTTGAGAACATAGGTGACCAGGATATTTAAATATATGTTATACCTTGGAGGTTTGCAAATAGATACACTAGACTCACCCCACCCAAACCAATGACAGAGCAGACACCTTTAAAGCAATCAAAGCAAAAGATATAACGTTGCCATTTATCATCATAAGTCCTGACAGCAAATGCATTATGAAAACTATTGTTTTTGTCCTCTGAGTTTTTAATAGGAAGATTTTCAGTCAGGATATAGCTTGTGATTTACGAACTAGAAAATTTAAAAAAAAATACGTCTCAGCTTATGAAATTTCTTCTGGTTTGATATATTTTAATTATTTCAAAAAAGTTAGCTTTATTTTTCTTTCTGGAAACGTAGTACCCCTTATCCTCCTAGAACCTAATTATTGTGTCCTTGGGGAACTTCCCAATGTCTGCCACTTAACCTCCTTGTATAAAGCATGTTGGTATTTTAACAGTACACTCAGTTATAATGTCTTGAAGTAGAACATATTAAAATTTTGCATTTAAAAATATTGCCAATTAGAAATTAACCTTCCTAAAGGAGTTTACTATTGGATCCAGAGTCCAGAACTCTGGACTACGGAAAAAAAAAAAAAAAAGATAAGTTAATATTTTATTTCTGAAAGTAAAAATGCTAAAAATGGCTACGAATGAACTAGGTAATTGTTTGGCAGATATCATGGAAAAGACTTCTGTGTGAGACACTTTAATTCCACGGTGTTTACTAAATATCCAGCCCGTGAGTAGCACTCTCCATGTTATGAGAACAATCAAATTCCTTAGTCACAGAATGGCCTTAGTTCAGCAGCCCATTCCCCTTGTCTCGGTGGCCTCATTTAGCATAGGAACCAGGTATTTTGTTTTAAAATACACTATCATATTTAATATTCATAAGAGTTCTGTGGGGGTATATATGGGCATTTTAGAGGTAAGGAAACAGTCTCAGAAGTGTTCCATTTTCAGATGAAATTCTGACAGCTGTAAATGAGACAACCAGAAATCAAGCCCAGACATTCTGCCTCCACGTCTAGAACTTATCTCACTATCCTGTAACCTCCTTTCTTTGTGACTTGGTAGTCCTGCTGGCATTTACTGTAAAATATTCTTTGTCACTTGGTATCCAGATTGCTTTAACTCAGAGTTGAGAAATCATTGACTCATACAATGGCCTATCATAGACATGTCTGATCCACAGAGCTGGCTATTGAGACTTATTCTCAAAATTCAATATTTCGTAATTGTGAACAAGACCAGTCCAACAAAACAGGAACAAATTTCCTGACAGAGCCTATTTATCTTTCTTCCTTCATCATTCATTAGACAAGCAATAAAGTGCGTGTAGACTATCTTCTGGCACTGTATGATGGCCTGTGTATATTCAGTAGCCCTGATGTTGTTTAATCAATAATTTCCTTATATTTCTTGGATAACGCATTAGAGTTCATAATGCCTTTAAGTGCTAGGGATTGTTTTCCTCTTTTTTATATGTGAGAAAATGGAGGCATAAAGATAGAAAGGTAGTCATAGAAGGTCATGTGGGTGACAATGGAGAGAAAAGGGGAAAAAAAACCAGTTTTTAACACCAGATCTTTTAGTCTTTCACTACACTAGCTCCCATGTTTCTTTTTTTTTAAGATTTTATTTCTTTATTTTATAGAGAGAGAGAGAGAGAGCACGTGCACAAGCAGGGGGAGAAGCAGAGGGAGAGGGAGAGTCTCAAGCAGACTCCACACTGAGCACAGAGCCTGATGCGGGACCCAATCCCAGGACCCTGAGATGATGACCTGAGCCAAAACCAAGAGTGGACGCTTAACTGACTGAGCCACCCAGGCACCTCAACTTCCATGTTTCTTACTTACACAATCAACGATATTGTACTGCTCAGATACATAGTGTAAATATTAGAAGTACATGGTCTTTCCGTAATGCTATCAGCAGTGATTTGGGATAAAAGAATCCATGTTTTTCCCTGAAAGTTTGTGCCATGAGATATATTGTTACCAATGAAGCAAAGTTTGATGGATTTTAAAAGTGAACCACTTAGCAGAATAGTAAATGCTATTTATCAGTTACTTAGTGTCACCATCACCAGAGGAAGCTAGGACAGACTTAGGCAAACTTAGAAAAATTAGTTCAGGGGTGTCTGTGTGGCTCAGTAGGTTAAGCATCTGCCTACGGCTCAGGTCAGGATCCCAGAGTCCTGGGATCAAGCCCCTCATTGGGCTCCCTGCTCAGCGGGGAGCCTGCTTCTCCTTCTCCCCTGCCTGCTGCTCCCCCTACTTGTGCTCTCTCTCTTTGTGTCAAATAAATAAATAAAATCTTTAACAAAACAAAACAAAAAACAAAAAAAAAAAGAAAAATTAGTTCAGCAATTTTTATGTAAAATCATTAGAACACTAAAAGTATTACCTCAAAGAAATGATCAATTATTTTGTTCTTTTGTTTTTTAAATAGTGACTATGTATTTAGCATGTTGTTAACAGCAGACTCCTTGGGTTTGAAAGCTAGCTTCACCAACAGCTAAATGAAAACTTGACCAACAATCTTTGAGCTTCTAGTTTTCTTATCTGTAAAATGGGTTTAATAAGAGTGCCTATCTTGCAAAAAAAAAAAAAAAAGAGTGCCTATCTTATTGGGTTGATGCAACTAATCCTTATATCAGCTGATGACTTAATACATGTCAAATACTTAGAATAGTGCCTGGCCCTATCTATATAAGCCTTTGCTGTTGTTATGCTATTGTAATATGATAATCAGTATTGTTAATACTATACACAATGTATTATGGAAATATAACAATGAGTAAGAAGTAGGGTCTATACTCTAAATACTTAAAATGGAGCTAAGGAGGCAAATTCTGTGTGGAAAAGACTGCATGAAGGAGCTAGGGTTTTAGCTGAGAAGGGGAACACTGAGAACAATTAGGAACCTGTGAAAGTGTTCACCTTAAGGAGGCCATTTCTGCTAATAAACATGCATGTTCCTAGATCAAGCTCCTTACTCAAGTGCAAATTGAGTATTAACAATTAGTTATGAAGTTATAAATTCCCTCAGAGGATCTAAATAAGTACAAGTTTCTAGAATAGCATGGTTCTTTGGACTGACTCTAAATAGGGTACCATTAACCACCTGAAGACTAAACAGAAGCTAGTCTTGTAGAAGCATCTATGTAGGGAGAATGCTGTAGGTGGAGGGAACAGCATATGCAAAGGCTCTGAGGTGAAAAAGTTTAGTGAAGTTGGAGCTTAGTGAGTAAGGGGGAGAGTGGCAGGAGAAGAAGACAAGAGAGTGAGACAGACCTGGGATCATATAGGCTCTTGGGTGCTTCTGGAAGGAGTTCATGAAAGGATATTAAAATGTTTCAAACAAGAATGGCCTCCTGTATTAAGTAGAGAAGACTTAGGGAATAGGGACAGGTAAGAGTGTGTGTATTTTTTTATTTGAACTGCTAATTGACCATAAAGAGTGACAATTAAAAATCTAGCTCACCCTACTTAAACTTTATACTGGGAAATGGTCACTGGGACCATAGAGGCAATTTCAAATTGGACACTGTAACACAAAGAAACCAAACTTATTTGGGGATGTATAAGAACCTTGCGCTGAGTTTCACCTACTGTGAGTGACGGATTAAGTTGATGCTCTTAGCAGACTCGTTACAGGACAGAAAGAGGTAGAAGCAGATGGAACATCGCCCTCCCTGTCATGAACCCAGAGACTAAACGGAGGAGGGAAACCTTCTTTTGTCCACAGATTTACAAACAATACAAAAACTCAATAAAATTCTAAGGTGGTACAAATGCAGATAATGTTCCCTTGTATCAATGACATACAGCGTGCCTAAATATAGAGAACGGTAATTCTTATTAAAGACTTCCATGAACAAATAGTTCACTGAGTTCAGGGCCTGTAGTTTTGAGGAATACGAACCCCTGAGCAAGGGCCCCGGTCAGGAGGTACCCATTGGTGGTGGTCACAGTGTGGGGGCTCTTTGGAGGTTCTGAATTCTCACGTGAACTAGACTCAGTATCACCTTGGGAGAAGACCAGTAAGGAGATGAATTCATCAGTCCGGGGGTGGAAAATGTGGACTGATTTGTGGAAGTTTTTGTAGTAAAAATGACAAGACTTGCTAATGGATTAAATTAGATAAGAGATTTGAGGCCACAGGGGAATTGGGAAAACTTCGAAGTTTTTCCAAATTTTTCCTTTTCTGTATTCACCTACGTGGAAAGGGCATGCAATTTGTGATTCAGTTTATTTTTTATAATTATAAAAATGATGTTTAAAGCCTTAAGATGTAATTTGAGAAATTCTTCATGATACCAGATTTTCATTTTTAAATTTTCTTTTCTAGCCTTTATCCCAAAGTAGTTTTCATAATTCATAGTATACCCATACTTGAATTTTTCTGTTTTCACTTAATAATAGGCCATAAGTGGTCTTACATCGTTTCTATATAATTCAATAATTTTGATGACTGCATGCATCTATATTCTCTCAAGGCCATATCTTTAATTAAATAAATCATTTTCCATTATTATTTATTTCTCTAAGAGTAATAAAAAATATTGACTAAACCAGACCTGATTTTTAAAAGGATGCTTTTGATCTTTCAAAATTAGACACGATATTAACAGGTGGGCTTAGAGATGTGAAAATCAATAAAAAAAATTGGAGAGTGAACAATTTAATGTCTTTCTCAGAAAACTCATTTCTTAGCATAGTTTATAATCTGAGAATTTTAAAATGCTGCTGAAACTGGCCTATTGTTTCACTTGCTCACTTCAATAAGTTTTTTTTTAGTGTTAGAGCAAAACATGACTTGATGTTACATGCTATATTACAATGAAAAAATTTAATGACAATGTTCGTATTAGAGAGTTTTAAACATGTTCTACATTTATTTGTTATTTAATAATAAGATAATAAGTAATTAGATGATTTTTGATATGTTTACCTTGTGATATCTTTAGTGAAATGTCAGTTTAACAAAAATGATAGTAATAGTATTCCATATAACGAAATAGAGTTACTAGTCAGGGACAGTTGTACATTTATTATCCCACAACATTATTTTATCAATTTAGCCTATGAAATGGGATATAATTCAGAACACAAAATCGTATTTCTTAAAGAAATCCATGAGAAGTTGATCCATCACTAGAATATAAATTAAGGTTTTCGAAGATCATTAATACTGGCATTCCCATTTTATGTGTTTCTTGTGTCTAGAATTTTTATCAAGTCAAACATTTTTTAAAGCATAATGAAAATGCTCACATCTGCAGAAGTAGTTAATGATGATGAAAATGAAGAAGGAGAAATTTTAAGCTTTGTAGTAAGAATTGCTGAGTTCTTTTAGCACCAGTTCTTGAGATATGAAGGATAACTCTCCTTTCCTCCAGTCAATAATGTTACACAAATGTAAGAGAAGTTGTGTGTCTGTTTGAGAGATGCAGAAAGTGTAGCCTTTGGGAAGCCAAGTGGGGGTGGCGTGTTTGGTGCACCTTCCACTACATATGGCAATTGTTGTACAGTTGGTCTGTCTTGATTGGTTGGGTAGAGTAAAGGAGGAACTTGGAAAGATCTTATGTGATGATTGTAACCAGAATTTTTGTTTATTTCTTGCTTTGGACTGGGGCATAAGTTTGTTTTCTTTGTTACTTTTTGGTTTTGTGTTGATTTGTTTTGAATATTAATTTTTCCTCAAGATGTTAAGAGCTCTTGAGATATATTATAAGCATATAATAGTACAATTTTCCCCTAAAATGATACTCATAATGACAAATCTGTGACTTCAAGACAAGGCTAAATTATGTCCAAAGGCAGAAGGGAGTCTGATAAAATTTCCAACCCAAAATAATAATACATACTGAAAAATTACTGTGTTCAAATGTGTGACCTTTGATTATACAGAACTGAATAGAACAAGAACCCATCATTGTTGCAGAGAAGTCATTTTATATTTTCTGCACATGAGTAATGGTAGAATCATTGGATTTTCTATATTAATTATGACAATTTGATACAGGGACCTAGAGAAGTCCCTTTATGTATGATGTGGTAAAAAAAAAAAAAACAACAAACTTAGAAAAAGCTAAACAAGATGAAAGTTAATTTGAGTAGATGTAGTCGCTCTAGATGTGCACTGCCCAACACAGTAACTATTAGCCATGTATGGTTATTTAAACATAATTCAAATAAAATTAAGAATTCAGTTTTCCAGTTGTACTCTCTATATTTCAAGTACTCAATAGCCACACATGCTTCGTGACTACTCTATTGGACAGTACAGATTATAGACTATTTCCACCGTGGCAAAACATTCTTTTGGACACTGCTTTTCTAGATGTGATTTATACATACATATTCCCTCACCTTTTATTTTATTATTATTATCTTTTAAAGATTTTGTTTATTTATTTGAGAGAGAGTGTGTGTGAGAGAGAGAGCAGGAAAGAGAGAGAGAACAGGCAGGGGTTAGGGTTAGAGGGAGAAGGAGACTCCTCATCAAGCAGGGATCTCGATGTGGGACTCAATCCCAAGACCCTGGGATCATGACCTGAGCTGAAGGCAGATGCTTAACTGACTGAGCCATCCAGGCGCCCTTATTTTATTATTATTATTATTAATAATTATAAATATGCAGAAGTAGAGCTAACATTTTGGTACTGGAGTATAAATCTGAAAAATGTGTATTTTAACACAGACATATATATATTTTTTGTGGATAGTTAAAATAATCCTATAAGGTAGATCTTATTACTCTACATATGAGGAAACCATGACCAGGATGGAAAAGCTAGTAGTTGTTAAAGATAGGATTTATATCCAGGCCTCTCTCATATGTATACCATGTATATATACTTATTTAAATAAATGAATTAATGAATAAAAATAAACATTTTTAGCCACATTTTGAAAACAGAAAATCTGAAGCTACTATGTAACTGACGGAAATCTGTGTTCTACAAAATGGGAGCAGGAGGATGGGGAGGCACTTGGGCTCTAGATCCTTATAATAGCTATTGACACTTTAAAATGTATATTATTATATAGTCAGATTCATGACAACAGGTATTATATAATGTTATGTGAACAGGTACATGTACACATGTGTACTTTGTATGTTATTTTAGAATTAATAACTGAAGATTGGAGCATATAAATCTTGAATATAAGAAAAAATTGTGTAGGGTGCCTGGGCAGCTCAGTTGTTAAGCATCTGCCTTTGACTCAGGTCTTGATCCCAGGGTCCTGGGATCAAGTCCTATGTCTGGCTCCCTGCTCCGCAGGGAATCTGCTTCTCCCTCTGCCCCTCCCCCCACTCATTCTCTCAATCTCTTTCTCTCTCTCTCTCCCTCTCAAATAAATAAATAAAATCTTTTAAAAAATTGTGTAAGTAATAATTTATACAGAGTACTAATTAAACTGAATATAGAACATGAACTATAGTTTCATATGATACCCTGTATTTAATTTTTTGTCATTTATTGGCACAGAAGAGTTTGTCATTCAATTAACAATGCTTATTCTGAAAATATTTCTTATATTTTGGATATTTTTCATTAATAACATAAAAGTTTTCAGGCAGCGTTTTTAGGCCTATGTGGGCTTATGAACATTCTTTGCTACAACATGGTATTCAAAGTAGGTTACTCAGGAGCATAGGGTGATAAATGCCCTCACACAATTAGTTAGTATTTTCTGTGAATATTCTTATATCTGATGGACATTTTATCAGGTTTATTATACAATCATACTATTTTAGTATGGCTATCGAGTAGTGTCTTTGGGGACTTGCTACTGCAAAATAACTTTTATATGAAATGAGTCAAATAGGACATTTTAATTTGTATTTATTTTAATAACTTATTCAGTCTAATAGCTGCCAAAGAAAATTCTTATGCATAACTCTTGATCATAGACATCGAAGCTTTAAAATGGAAGTTGGTTAGACAATGCCTTGAGAGAATAAGTGTAATGTACACTTGAAGAAAATATTTGAAATTTTTATTGGATAAAATAAAGCAGTTTCACTCAGCAGCTAATGAGAAGTCACCTTTTATTTTATTGAGTTGCTTTCCAATAGAATAAATATGCTCTTTCCTTAACTGCTGGTTGAATTCAAGTAGCAAAATGCAGTTTTAAGAATTTGCCTGCAGCTATTACAACCTACATCCACTGTTATAATCCTATATTCTTGGGTCAAAGCATATTTTGTGAATTACTTACTTTTAGTAAAAGAAGATGGTGACCATAAACCCAAAACTATTTAATATTCTGTAGAGACAGTTCTGAAATGAATTAAAAAACACTGTCTGTTATGAAATAAGAACAATAAGCAATTTGTGCAACTACTGAATTTGAAACTATAATTAAAAATTTAAATGACATTTTAAGAAAGTGAGAATTTTTCATTTTGCCTGGAATGTCGTGGCATAAAAATCCATCACATAAAACAACAGAAAGGTAAACAATATTTTGGAATCAATTAGTTTGTCTTATATGAATGATTTAATAAAGCTTACGTTTAAGTAATCAGCTTTTTAAAAAAGAGTTATGTATTTATTATGAGAGAGAGAGCATGAGTGCACAGGTGTGGGGGGGTGGGCAGAGGGAGAGAGAGAATGTGTAACAGACTTCCCACTGAGGGTGGAGCCTGATGTGGGGCTCAGTCTCATAGACCTGAGATCATGACCGTGAGATCATGACCCTGAAATCATGACCTGAGCCAAAATCAAGAGTCGGTGCTTAACCGACTGAGTCACCTCTAGCTTTTTTTTTCCCCTTAAGGAAAGCATGATAATCATGGCCTGTGGCCATACTTATCCATAGCTGTCATCTGAGTTTCACACAATGGCGGCCTAGCTAACGGTACTAGTGTTTAAAAAGCCTTTCTCCTATCTTCATTCATTAAGATTTATTCTTGGCTAAGGTATGTATAGGTTGGTGAAAAAGTTCACAGCAACTCACATAGAATACTACAAACTAGGGTCAAAACGTTTCAGTGGTGTTTTGGAACAATTTTCTATTGACTAGAACAGAGAAGAATTTTTGTCTTGTTTTTATTTTATTCTTTGTTTTTAGATGTGAATATTGCTGAATTTTTCATTCTCCTTAGCCTTTTCATCTCTTTCTGGGCTATGACTACATTTCTCCATCTTTCCAAGCCTCCATTTAGGTCCCCTGTACAACTGGGAGAAGAATTTCTTGGAACTTATTCATGATTGTATTTTAATAAAGTGCTGTCAGGCATACTGAAACCTTCAACCTTCGGAGGGAAGGTAATGCATTCTAAGTGGCCTACTCTGCTCTCCCTTTTGAATTCCATAAGATTAAAGGAGTTCTTCAAGGAAAGGAAAAATGCCTTCTTTCTCTTAACCCTTCCTTCTCAGAACTTGTCTGCTGAAAATTAACAGTGAATCTTAAAATCTAGTCAGCCATGAAATTTTCAATAGGTTTTTAAAGAAATATGAGAAATATGGGAAAATGGTCAAAAGAGAGTAATCTTTAGAAAACTTCGTGTCAGCCTGCTCTCCCATGGGGACAGAGTGTTAGGCAAATTAATGACTTTCCCTTCGAGGCATTTTCACAAGTGAATATATTTTCATTTGATTGGCCAAGTACGAGTACTTCAGGGGGTAGATGATAACTATGAAAGAGGTTTTACAAAGTATCATAGCCCTCATTGGTCTCCATTTACAGTCACTTTCTCATTGGTCAAGTTGTCAAAACTTTCTTTTTGCCACTGACAAAAGAAGAAACACACCCTGTACCTCTCCACTGCCCTTGTATATACTGTTTATACAATTCGTTTTCAATAAATAAAACAGTTCAAGTGGTCACTTGTTCTAGTGAAAACCCCTGGTATCAACCCGTTATTCGTGGAACAAAGTAGAAACATTTTTATAAATATTATTCGGACCCAAGTTACTATAGTGAAATGCCATTCTGATACAGAATTAAGCCCACAATAAGCACCAAATAAATACCTGATTTGCATTGATTATCTGAATGTAAAAGTACCTCATTATGCGAGAATGAATTTGGTGCAGCACCATAAACCTTTAGACTCATTTTCCCAGAACCATCTTTATAGTAATATTGGCATGTTCTCACACAGTTTAGTCATAAATATGAGCCATGGGGAATCTTGGAAGCCATTTTTTTTTCTCAGTAGTTGGCCACGTCTTAGAGCTCCTTTTAACAGGCTCAGTGAGTACAGTGTTGGCAAGCACACGTGGGAAAGACAGGCTCACCCTACCAGTGAGGTAAGCAGAGAAATTCAAGCCCTCTAGCCTCTCATATTTGACACTCAAAAAGGGAAATTAGGAGTAAAACTAATTAAAAATAAATACATTCCCTCATAAAGAAATTATATGAAAAATTGAACTGTTCTCAAGTGCTTTCAACCTTCCAGCAACTGAAGGTATTTTCTGAGTGGTTACTTTGGTTTAGCAAAAAAAAAAAAAAAAAAAAAAAAAAAAATCAGGAAAAGAAATGGTCCCAAGGTGGATAAGTATCAGTAGCATTGCTATCAGCTGAGGTCATCCAAGACAACAAAAGGGGAAAAATTTCGTAGAAGAAAATGAAATTGTTGGGTTTCTTAAATTATCAGATGAATTACTTGGCAAAATCAAGCATTACACTTTGTACATAGTTCATTGAAGTTTAAAAATTGATGTAGGTTGACTGAAGTAATGAGATTTTGTGACTCTAGAAATTGTGTTAAGAAATATTAAGGTTCAATTTTGACTGAATAACTTTTGTTGAAGATTTGTTTAACTGATAAGCATGAGAAAAATCTAAAACATTTCCTTGGACTGCTGTAAGTGTGAAGGCAATAATTTGTATCACTTTGCTTGCCAATTTCAGGAACACTATAAGAAAAGTTATTCTGAGATCTCAAAATAGTTTCAAAAATGAAAATACACCAATCACAAAGAAAATATTTACATTTTAATTCTCCAAATTGAAAAACCAAATGTAAATAAATGGTTTTGAAAATCCCAAAAAGTTCCTTTGAGAATATCCAATAGTTATCCTAGAGAGGCTGTTTATTCAATATATTTTGTTTGCGAGCCTCTCAAAAATATGCCAGGAACTATTCTTGGCCCTGAGGATAAATTAGTGAAAAAAGTAGACAGAAAGTACTCTCATCATGGAGCATAGTGGGTAGAACCAGACAATAAACAAAATAAAGAAGTAAATGATACAGTAAGATGATAGGTACTTCGGAGAAAAATATACCAGGGAAAGGGATATACAGTGGGGATTGGAAGAAAGTCCCATTTTAAATCCATTTGTCAGGGATGGCCTCACTGAAGGTGTGACATCTGAATAAAGACTTGAGGGAATGAGACTGCCAAGCAAAGGAAACAGCAGATACAAAGGCCCTGAGGCAGAATCCCACCTGAAGTATACCAGGAAGAGCAAGGAGGTGATTAGAGTAGAATGAGATGACATCAGAAAAGCCATTTTAAGTGCCTCGACTTTTACTCTTTGTGAGATAGAAAACCATTGGAAGATTTTGCAGAAGAGAAGTTTATAGCATTTTAATAGTGTCTGTCTGCCTAGTGTGTTCAAAAAAGAATGAAGTAGCCAAGAGTGGAAGGAAGGGGACAGGTTAGGAGGCCCTTGAAGTAATCCAGGATTTGGAGGATGGCAGTTTTGGATTAAGGCGGGGCAGTGGAGGTGTGGGAAGTGCTTGTATGTCAAGTGTTTTGAAGCAGAGCCAATAGGATTTGCTAGGAGATTAATGTGGGATGTGAGAGCGATCCAAGTTAGTCATGACTCTAAGGCACTGGTTCACAACTGGGGATGATGTTATGGCAGTGTCTGGAGACATACTGGGTTGTCACCACTGGGGAGGGTGTTGTATGTATCTACTGGATGGAGGCAGCTATGCTGCTTGATCTGTGATGCCCAGAACAGCTGTCTCCAACCAAAGATTACTGGGCCCTAAATGGCAACAATGCTGAGAAATTTTGCACTACTGATGAGAAACCAGACTAAGGTTTTTGGCCTGAGCAACTGGAAAGATGGAGTTGCCAGTGACAGAATGTGGAGGCTCCTAGTGGAGTAGCTTGGGAAAGTGAAATCAGGAATTCTGTGTCTCTTTCGGGCACCTGTTAGATTTTCAAGAGACCAGTTTCACATATTACAATGCTATAAAATAAAAATGAGATAATAGTTTATCCATTTTAAAATTATATTTGAATGGTTTCTTTAGAAATTAAATCCCTGTGGCATAGAAATAGTGCCTCCAACTATGGGCATGGGCATGCCCATAAGCATGTCTTCAATAAGGCTGAACACAGGTTCCAGTATCTCAGATGAATAAGACAAGAATGAATATACATAGTATTACTTTTCTCCCTGCTGGTTCTAGTTGACTATTTGAAATAATATAATTCTAATCTTAGAAAATTCTATATTACCATGTTGATAAACACATTTTAAAGCTAACAGATAAAAGTTTTAATTAATGTTTTTCCTAGTGCATTATAGTTCTGTCCTTTGACTCAGTCTGATTTTTGTGAAGGGATAATTTTCATGCTAGAAAGACTGGAAAATGAGAGATTATGTGAAAGGAGACCCTCCCCCTTTACATGCTTTCTCTGTTTCGGATCCAGGGCTAATACCACACATTTCTCCAAGCAGCATTTCTGATAGCTTAGAAGATATCTTTCTGAGGCCATCCCTAAAAATAATTGGTTTCTTTTCACCTATTAGTCCTTTAAAATAGCTTCCTTTTCCCTTGAAACCCAGAATGCTTGCAGCTGAACAAGCAGCTACAAGGACAGTATGACTTGTTGCTAGGGGAAGTTGGCCTTATTACTTGTCAGCCAAGCTTGGTAGGTTATGTGGAAAAAATGAAATGTGCTTAACCTAAGATTTGAAAGTCTTTCAACTTTGTAGCTGAATGCCTGAAATTGAATTTCTTAATTAACTTCCAAGTTGTGACTGTCCCTCTCATTCTCTCCCTACATGCATTCCTTTCTCTAGAGGAAGAAGCTAATCAGTAATACCCTAGACCTGCCCACCAGCCACGAACCAAGGAAAACGTAGATGCTAGTGATTTAATTCAGTCTCACACTTTAGTTAAACTGCCCAATGTTTCCCACTTTTTGTTTCCAAATGTCAATTTTTCTCTCGAAATACTGTGTTAAATTAGCTTTAAAACACATCTCTTATGTAAACATAACAAAACAGTCAGAATGATTAATTCATAGCTACTGGTTTCAAAAACCCAGATGTCCAAGGCTGCAAGAAGTGAAATGGTGAGACTCGGTGAATTAATTTAAAAGAAAATTTGTACATGGGGATTTTTTAGAAAGCTGTTGGTAGACATAATCCTCTGTGTTATTTTTAGAGTTTCAGTTTCTAGCCCATTTGGTATTTTGAGAGTTTCAGTTCATCTTCGCTTACACCACTTTTATTAAGACTTCAGAAATAGAAACAGTCATAGACAAATGCTATGCCTGTGGCCTCTGTTTTCTTATTTCTTATTAAGATATCTGAACTCAGACATTTGATCGGAAACATTACAAAAATGATTGATGCATGTTACAAACCTAGAGAGGCCATTAGGAGCATGCACAGATTTTGCTTTAAACATGTTTTATAACAAAATTGTTGTGTGGGCACATCATTTTGAAATTGAATATAGTGAATAGATAATAACAAAAATACAAAATACAGATTGTGACTAGTTAATAATAAGCAGAGAAACAGTACAGTTAACTGAAATTCAGTAGTTGGGGACGGAATCTAAAGATCCGAGCAAAAAGCAGGGCAACCCAGTTTCTAGACTCTTCTGGTTTAGCTTTTTCTCTGGTGGTAAAGAGAAAATAGTCCACGACTCTTAATCCATTACAGCTTGCTTATTAAGTCATCATATGGTCCTCTTTTGTTTTGTTTCTTCAGAATTGCAAATTTTCAGAAACTGTAAGATACATGAAAGTTCGATTTACTTTATTAAATATACAGGTTCTGCCTAATTTCCCATTTATTTTCTATTCTTCCCTTAACATCCATTAATTATCTTACTGAATTCTGTATCAGTAAGCTAATTGTGTGTTTCTGTACCCAGTGTCCTAACGAATCCAATTACCATAAAAGGCAGAAAAAAATCTATCAGAAAGACAAGAGTTTACCTGTTGGCTTGCTGTCTGATTCTCTTGAGGTTTCCAACAATTGTTTAACCTCTTTTTTCCTCATGTGTGTCTAGGAACAAAGATAAAGAAATACACTTAGATTGAAGTTAAAGAGTTTGGAACACGTAAATATCATCTGTAGTAAGGGTAAATAAGTAAATACCTGCAGAGGAGGAAGGAGTTAAGATGGCGGAGGGGTAGGTGACCCTAATTTCATCTGGTCCTGAAATTAAGGTAGGTAGTTATCAAACCATTCTGAACACCTGCAAAACCAACTGAAGATATGAGAAAATAATTGCTGCTATTCTCCAAATAGAAAAGCAACCACTTTTTGGAAGGTAGGGGGTATATTGGAAGATATGGCAGAGGGGAGGGAGCTTGCTTAAGGAGGCTACAGCAAAGTGTTATAAGCAGCAGAGTGCTAAATAAGAGATTTTAGGAGTCTGCTACAGTGGGGGACGTCCCTGGCTTAAATATGCTCAAGTGGAGTCCCATGTGGGACAGCATGGTCTCAGCATCCCCAGGGTCACGAGAAGAATGGGGGTGCCTGAGTGCAGCAGAGTTCCCAGGCATCAGAGCGGGGAAGCCGGTTGGAAGCAGCAATTCTAGGTGACCGCTTTCTGCTCGGTGTTGCGGTAAACTGCGATCCGCTGCACGGTCACACAGCCGCTCTTCAGGCAGGCACCCAGAAAAAGGCAGCAGCTGGGCAGGAGGAACAGGTGCAGGCCCCAGGGATACATAAAGTTGGGAGACTTGAAACTGGGTCGCGTGCCTGAGATGAAAATGCTCAGTCACAGGCTGGGTAAACACAGAGCTTGGATGGAAACCAGGGAGATTGACTGCTTTTCTGTGAGGGCTCACAGAAGAGTGGGAGGAACGAACTTTCAGCTCTGGGGCTAAAGATCTGGACACGGCCATTTTCATCCCCCCAGTTGGTGCCAAGAGCCTTCAGGGAGCAGAACAACACCACATAGTGAAATCCAGAGCAGCTTACACTGAGCCTAGCCCCCTGGCAAGGAGGCACAGTTCCTCCAGGGCAAGGACACCTGAGAATCAGCACAACGGGCCCCTCCCTGTGAAGACCAACAGGAACAACTCGCTAGCACCAAGTTTACTGATCAAAGAGAACTGCAGAACTTCAGCTCTTGGGGAAAACAGTATATAGCATTTGTGGGGTTTTTTAAATTATTATTATTCTTTAGTCTTTCAGGTTTTTTTTTTCAGCTATTTTGTTTTTTCGATTTTTTTAATAATTTTTTAATTTTTACTTTTATACATACGTTATATATGTATATTTTATTTTTAGCTTCCTTTCATTGTGTTTTATTGTACTTCTGTGTGTATATACATACACACACACACACATACACTATATATATATATAACTTTTTCTTTCTTTCCTATTTTGGAATCTAGTTCCTTTTAACAAGCAGACCAAAATACACCCAAGAACTAGTTTATTGTTTTGTTCTGTTTCACTTTTTAAATTTTTTCTTGTTTTGATTTGTTTGTGTTTTCTTCTGTTTTGTTTTGTTTGTTTTTTTTCTGGTGTTCTTATTTTTGTCTTTTCTCTCTCTTTCTTCTATTCATTTCTGGACAAAATGATGAGATGGAGAAATTCACCCCAAAATAGAGAACAGGAGGAAGTACTCACTGCCGGGGGGTTAATCAATATGGATATATGTAAGATGTTGGAAGTAGATTTCAAAACAAGATTATAAAGATACTAGCTGGGCTTTAAAAAAACATAGAAGACACTAGAGAATCCTGTACAGTAGAAATAAAAGAAGCAAAATCTAATCAGGCCAAAATTAAAAATGCTATTATTGAGAGGCAGTCAAGAATGGAGGCTCTAACAGCAAGGATAAACAATGCAGAAGAGAGAGTCAGTGATATAGAAGGCAAAATGATGGAAAATAAGGAAATGAGAAAAAGAGAAAAACAACTACTGGATCACAAAAGGAGACTTCAAGAAATCAGGGATACTGTAAAGCATAATAATAGTCAGATAGTAGGCGTTCCAGAAAATGAAGAGAGAATGGGGGGGCATAAGGTTTATTTGAACAAATTATAGATAAGAAATTCCCTAATTGGGGGAAAGAAACTGGCATTCAAGTACAGGAGGCACAGAGAACCCCCTCAAAATCAATAAAAATAGGTCAACCCATGGACATGTAATAGTGAAGCTTGCAAATTTCAGAGATAAAGAGAAAATCCTGAAAGCAGCTCAGGACAAAAGATCCTTAACCTACCAGGGTAGAAACATAAAGCTTGCAGCAGACCTGTCCACAGAGACCTGGAAGGCCAGAAAGGACTGGCATGATATATTCAATGTGCTAAATGGGAAAAATATGCAGCCAAGAATATTTATCTAGCAAGGCTTTCATTCAGAATAGAAGGAGACATAAAGAGTTTCCAGGACAAACAAAACTAAAAGAATTCATGAACACTAAACCAGCCCTGCAAGAAATATTAAAGGGGATCCTTTGAGCAGAAAGAGAGCCTAAAAGTAACAAAGACCAGAAAGGGACACAGACAATCTACAGGAACAGTGACTTTCCAGGTAATACAATGGGACTAAATTCACATCTGTCAATAATTACTCTGAATGTAAGTGGACTAAATGCTCCAATCAAAAGACATAGGGTATCAGATTGGATTAAAAAAACCAAGACCCATCAATATGCTGTCTACAAGAGATTCATTTTAGATCGAAAGACACCTCCAGATTGAAAGTGAGGGGGTGGAGAACCATTTATATGCCAATGAACATCAAAAGAAAGCTGGAATAGCAATTCTTATATCAGACAAACTAGATCTTAAACCAAAGACTGTAATAAAAGATGAAGAAGGACACTATATCATAATAAAAGCGTCTATCCAACAAGATCTAACAGCTGTAAATATTTATGCCCCTAGCTTAGGAGCAGCCAAATACATAAACCAATTAATAACAAAATTAAAGAAACACATTGATAATAATACAATAATAGGAGGGGATTTAACACCCCCCTCACAGCAATGGACAGATTATCTAAGCAGAAGACCAATAAGAAAAAAAGGCTTTCAATGACACCCTGGAGCAGAAGAACTTCACAGATATATTCAGAGCATTCCATCCTAAAGCAACAGAATACATGTTCTTCTCAAGTGCACATGGAACATTCTCCAGAATAGATCACATACCGGGTCACAAATCAGGTCTCAACTGGTACAAAAAGACTGAGATTATACTATGCATATTTTCAGACCACAATGCTTCAAAATGAACTCAATCATAAGAGAAAATTTGGAAGGTACACAAATACATGGAGGCTAACGAGCATCCAACTAAAGAATGAATGAGTCTACCAGAAAATTAAAGAAGAATTAAAAAAATACGTGGAAACAAATGAAAATGAAAATACAACAGTTCAGAACAACTGGGATGCGGCAAATGTGGTCCTAAGAGGGAAGTATATAGAAATACAGACCTTTCTCAAGAAACAAGAAAGATCTCAAATAAACAACCTAACCTTACATGTAAAGGAGCTGGATAAAGCAAAGAAAGTCTAAATTCAGCAGGAGAAGAGAAATAATGATTAAAGCAGAAATCAGTGATACAGAAATCACAAAACAGTAGAACAGATCAACAGAACTAGGAGCTGCTTCTTTGAAAGAATTAATAAGATCAATAAACTCCTACCCAGGGGCTCTATCAAACAGAAAAGAGGAAGGACCCAAATAAATAAAATCATGAATTAAAGAGGAGAGATCACAACCAACACCAAAGAAATACAGACAATTATAAGAGAATATTATGAGAAGTTATATGCCAACAAATTAGGGAATCTGAAAGAAATGGATGCATTCCTAGAAACACATAAGCTATCAAAACTGAAAAAGGAAGAAAGAGAAAACCTAAACAGACTCATAACCAGCAAAGAAATTGAAGCAGTGATCAAAAATCTCCCAACAAACAAGAGTTCAGTGCCAGGTGGCCTACCAGTGGAATTCTACCAAACATTTAAAGAGGAATTAATACCTATTCTTCTGAAACTATTTCAAAAAATAGAAATGGAAAGAAAACTTCCCAACTCATCCTATGAGGACAACATTACCTTGATTCCAAAACCAGACAAAGATCCCACCAAAAAGAAGAATTACAGACCAATATCCCTGATGAACATGGATTCAAAAATTCTTACCAAGAAACTAGCTAATCTGATCCAATAGTACGTTAAAAGCATTATTCGCCATGACCAAGTGGGATTTATTCCTGGGCTGCAAGGTTGGTTCAGCATCCACGAATCAATCAATGTGATACACCACATTAATAAAAGAAAGGACAAGAACTATGTGATCCTCTCAATAGATGCAAAAAAAGCATTTGACAAAATACGGCATCCTTTCTTGATAAAAACTCTTCAGTATAGGGATAGAGGGAACATACCTCAATATCATAAAAGCCATATATGAAAAACCCACAATGAACACCATCCTCAACACGGAAAACCTGAGAGTTAGTCCCTTAAGGTCAGGAACATGCCAGGGATATCCACTTTCACCACTCTTGTTCAACATAGTATTGGAAGTCCTAGCTTCAACAATCAGACAACAAAAAGAAATAAAAGACATCCAGATATGCAAAGAAGTCAAACGCTCACTCTTCGCAGATGACATGATTCTCTATGTGGAAAACCCAAAAGACTCCACCCCAGAATTGCCAGAACTCATACAGGAATTTAGCAAAGTGAAAGGATATAAAATCAATGCACAGAAATCAGTTGCATTTCTATACACTAACAATGAGGCAGAAGAAAGAGAAATCAAGGTATCCATCTCATTTACAATTGCACCAAGATCCATGAGATACCTAGGAATAAACCTAAGCAAAGAAGTAAAGAATCTGTACTCTGAAAACTATAGAACACTTATGAAAGAAATTGAGGAAGACACAAAGAAATGGAAGAGTGTTCCATACTCATGGGTTTGAAGAAAAAATATTGTTAAAATGTCTATGCTTGCCAAAGCAATCTATACACTCAATGCAATCTCTAGCAAAGTACCATCAACATTTTTCACAGAGCTGGAACAAACAATCCTAAAATTTGTATGGGACCAGAAAAGACCCTGGGTAGCCAAAGGAATGTTGAAAAAGAAAACCAAAGCTGGTGGCAGCACAATTCTGGATTACAAAGCTGTAATCATCAAGACAGTATGGGAGTGGCACAAAAACGGACACGTAGATCAGTGGAACAGAATAGAGAACCCAGAAATGGACCCTCAACATTATGGTCAACTAATCTTCGACAAGGCAGGAAAGAATATCCAATGGAAGAAAGACAGTCTCTTCAACAAATGGTGCTGGGAAAATTGGACAGCCACATGCAGAATAATGAAATTGGACCACTGTCTTACAGCATACACAAAAATAGGCTCAAAATGGATGAAAGACCTAAATGTGAGGTAGGAAACCATCAAAATCCTAGAGGAGAACACAGGTAGCAACCTCTTTGACTTCAGCCACAGCAACTACTCACTAGGCAACTACTCACCAAAGGCAAGGGAAACAAAGGCAAAAATAAAATTTTGGGACTTCATCAAGATAAAAAGCTTTTGTATAGCAAAGGAAACAGTTGACAAAACTAAAAGTCAACCTATGAAATGGGAGAAAATATTTGCAAATGTCTTATCAGATAAAGGGCTAGTATCCAAAATCTATTAAGAACTTATCAAACTCAACACTCAAAAAACAAAAAATCCAGTTAAGAAATGGGCAGAAGACATGAATAGACATTTCTTCAAAGAAGACATACAAATGGCCAATAGACACATGAAAAGATGCTCAACATCACTCATCATCAGGGAAATGCAAATCAAAACCACAATGAGGTATCACCTTACACCTATCAGAATGGCTAAAATTAATAAGAGAGGCAACAACAGGTATTGACAAAGATGCAGAGAAATCCTCTTACACTGTTGGTGAGAATGCAAGCTGGTGCAGCCACTCTGGAAAACAGTATGCAGGGCCCTCAAAAAGTTGAAAATAGAGCTACCCTATGATCCAGCAATTGCACTACTGGGTATTCACCCCAAAGATACAAATGTAGTGATGCGAAGGGGCACCTGCACCTCCATATTTATAGCAGCAATGTCCACAATAGCCAAGCTATGGAAAGAGCCCAGATGTTCACCCATAGATGAATAGATAAAGAAGATATGGTATCTATATACAGTGGAATATTACTTAGTCATCAAAAAGAATGAAATCTTGCCATTTGCAGCACCATGGGTGGAACTAGAGGGTATTATGCTAAGTGAAATAAGTCAATCAGAGAAAGACAAATACCATATGATTACACTCATATGTGGAATTTAAGAAACAAAACAGATGAACATAGGGGAAGGAAAGGAAAAATAAAATAATACAAAAAGAGAGAGAAACAAACAATAAGAGACTCTTAACTCTTAGGAAACAAACAGGATTGCTGGAGGGGAGGCTGGTGGGGGGGATGGGGTAACTGGGTGATGGGCATTAAGGAGGGGAATTGATGTAATGAGCACTAGGTGTTATATGCAACTGATGAATCACTGAATTCTACCTCTGAAACTAATAATACACTATATGTTAATTAAATCAAATTTAAATTAAATAAATGCAAAGCTTTTCTTAAGTGGTTGAGTAACACAAACCCTAAAGGTCTTTGAAAAATGAAAAAAAAAATATGGCGCACCTGGGTGGCTCAGTCGGTTAAGTATCTGACTCTTGATTTCAGCTCAGGTCATGATCTTAGGGTGGTGAGACTGAGCCTCATGTCGGTTTCTGCACTAAGCAGGCTCCATGCAAGCCTGCTTAGCATTCTTTCTCTCTTTCTCTCCCCCCATCCCCTGTGTGCACTCGCACTCTCTCTCAAAAAAAAAAAAAAGAAAGAAAGAAAGCAAGAAAGGAAAAGAAAAAAATTATACATCTCAAGGCTTATTTAAATGCTGGTTGAGATGATCTCTTCAGTTTAGTGGCACTCCTTGACTTCCTGATAGTAAAAAGAAACAGGAGTCAGAATATAATAAATTTCTTATTAAAGTATGTTTGACTCATTTTCTCCTCAGTGTTTTAGCTAATTTTCCCCAATCCTTTGCATAGACTTTCACTAGACTTGTAATTTGTGATTTTCTCTATCATCATATCAAAAACCATTAAAACAAAAGAGAACATGGCATACAGTTTTACTACACTCCATTCATTCATTCATTCTATTCTACAACTAGTGACTGAGAACTTACTGTGTGTGGGCAGTGAGCTAGCTACTGGAGGTATTAAGATAATAAAATATTCTACCCACGAGGAGCTGATGGGGAAAATGAAAGAGAGCAGGGAAGTTGAGAGACAATTAGAGTACATTTGCAAACGGCTATATAAGTACAGGCAAGTACAGGTTACTCTAGTAGCACATAGAAGGGACTAATGGCAACTTCCCAGAAGAAATAACCTCTAATCGGAGATCAAAAGGTGAATTGGGGTTAGCTGGAAACAGAGAAGAGGTGACTGTCCTTGCAAACAGCCTGGGATTTTGAAAATCTTGCTTTGCCTGAGCTTGAGGGGGGAAGCCTTAGGAAATAAAGCTGTGGGTGTAGGAAGGTGGTCTTTCATGATGGGCTTCGGGAACCAATCCACATTAGACTTGGAACTTGATCCAGAGAAAATGGGTTTAAGCATTTAAGCTGTAAACTAAAGTGTTGGGTCAGCCTGTCAGAAGGATTACTCTGGTTCTAGTTTTGGAGGGAAAAGGAGGGGCAAAGACCAAAGTGAAGGCGTTTAGGCTGGTGAAGTAATCAAGGGGAAAGGAGTGGGTGAGGGGAACTAAGGTCTGGAAAGTGGATAGACTTAGATTTTACAGTTAGTGAGACAATTTCTAACATTCCCATGTATATTCTGCCTTTCTTAAGAGTCTCATAGCTGCCATTTTGTCACTAAGTGACAGGATTTACTCTGAAATGCGTGGTGGTCACAGCAGCAGTGACCATGCTTCTTATTCATGGTTGGGTCCAAGAACATCGAGCCTTCAAAATCTACCTGTTTTTCTCTTTCCCTGGGTGAAATTGCCTCAGTATTCAACCTACATTTCCAAGGTAGGTTATCTAGAGAGGCAACATGATTTTATTTAACTGAGGAAGTCTGGCTGTAATGTGAAGTTTCACTACCCTGTAAGCCTAATTTAGGTTTCAGAGCCATGCTGTCAACATATTATGGTAACATCTCACTAAAAATCCATAGCCCAGGGGCACCTGGGTGGCTCAGTCAGTTAAGTGTCTGCCTTCGGCTCAGGTCATGATCCCAGGGTCCAGGAATCGAGCCCCATGTTGGGCTCTCTGCTCAGCGGGAGCCTGCTTCTCCCTTTCCCTGCCGCTCCCCTGCTTGTACTCTCTCTCTGTGTCAAATAAATAAATAAAATCTTAAATAAACAAACAAAGAAACAAAAAACCTTTAACAAAAACCCTAAGTTTAAAAATAAATAAATGTATTGATTAATTAATAAAAATTCAGAGCCCACATTATTTGGAGAACGGGGGATGACTGCAGGTAAACAGACCCATCTTGATCACACATTACATTTTGCTAGACATCACATGAGAAGAGAAAGTTGAAAAGAGAAATACAAGATGGTGTTGGCAGGAGGAAGTGCTGTTACAAAAAAGAAAAGACCACCAAAATGCAAAACTACAAAACTTGTAGAAGAAAACAAGAGGAGATCTTGGCACCCTGGATAAGATAAAAAAAATTTCAGAGAGGATGCAAAGAGTACAAAGGATAAAATATTTAAAAGTGGATTTCATCACAATTAAAAACCTTTGCTCCTTGAACATTGCTGTTAAGAAAATAACAAGCCAAACCATAAACTGGGACAAAATAATGGCAGGAAACATAGCTGATAAATGGTTCTGTATCCAAAATATATGAGGAACTTTTACAACTTGATAAGACAGACAACTCAATAATAAATGAAAAAAAAAGACCGCCAATAAAAAATATGTATGCATGTATAATGTTTGTTTGTACATAATGTATGTAAAATATACCTGTATCTATGTGTATGCATGTGATTTACTTGACATAAATTGTTAGAACTGCGGCTTGCCCTTGGTGTTTGAAATTGTGAAATCTTAAGTGCTATATTAGCCCACTCAAATAAAAACACTGCAAGTCACCAACACTGCAAACATACAAACGTATCATCTGGATAAAAAGATTAAAAAGGTAGCCTGCATTGGCCCTGTACTTTCAAACATACAGTACACAGGTTTTTCTGTGTAATACATTAGAAGATTCAAGCAAATCATATATTTTAGTGGCCCTCACTATCCATAGGAGATAATGATAGAAAAATATTTTAATGCATCTACTTCCTCCCATGAGGATATTATAATGAAAAACATGATCAAATATGTATGTATTTTCAGTAATTCAGGAAAAATAAATTCAATATGTTGGTGAACTAGGTTCTCCAACTATATAGGAAAATATGTCAACACCCTTTATTGGGGCCTCAGGACAGATCCCTAGAACACTGATTCTTGGAGGGGGGCCAGGAAAAGTAGAAGGAGAAGAGAATGGATGTGAAGCCATGGAAAGTAATTTCTGTCTGGGTTGGGATAGGGTGGCTGCAAACTCTGATTCTGTCCCAAGAATGGTTTCTCCTACTTGAATATTCTGTAACTCAGCCACTTTTCTATCCAACGAGCTTCTCAGTTTGTTTGGCTGCATCAAGCAGCTGAATACAGACCATAGTGCTGAGTGGTTCCAGCAGAGAGAGGGAAGAAGATTGGGGAAAATTCTCTGAGGATGCCTTTTTACTATTCTCCTAGCCTTTAAAGGAGGACAGAGTGATTCTGTTTGACATTTACTTGACATGAATTGTTAGAATTGCAGCTTGCCCATGATGTTTGGAATTGTGAAATCTTAATAAGTGCTATGCTAGCCAATTCAAATAAAACCACTCCCCAATTACCAACATTGCAAACAAAGAAGAAAGCAGTAGGGAAATATTAAATTAATACCTTCTTAGTCTCCTACATAATTTACATTCTGAACCCAATCAACTAAGCAGATGAGAATTTGAACTCACTTTCTTCTTTCTTCTCCACCCCATGTCCCCTTTTTGGGGGAATGGTGTCACCAAAAAGAATGTAATTTTAAGTCATCAGTTTCTAGTGATCTAATTCCCATCATTTCTCTTAAGTCTACTTACCTTGCTTGCCGCCATGTCCTCAGGAATTCATTCATTCTTGCCTGAAATTCTGCATTGGCTGTGAAACCACTCCTTGCCTAGTATCTCTTATCACTTGTGACATTTCCTTCACATTCCTCACAAAGGGACCTACCAACACTCAAGCTCATTATGGCTTTCCCATTACTCAAAATTCTTCAGTGGTTCCTAGGAGGCTAAAACAGTTCTAAAGCAGGGACAGGCAACATGACCTGTGGATGTTTAAGAAAATCTACGTGAAACGCTTCATCCCAAAATGACGAAATTGGAATCTCTTGAGTTTGGGCCCAGGTGTTTGCCAAAGGATCTCTAGGTCATGCACAGTTAAGAACAACTGTTTTACAAGATAAACTCTAAATTATTTTGTATGGCCTACAGAGCCCTTCATTATTTGCCCCATCCTAGACATTCTTGGATGACACCTTATATTTTGCTTCATCAATTCTGAACTCCTTTTAGTTCGAGAAACACATTTTTTTTATGCCTCAGTGCTTTTGCACTTGATGCTACCTTTGACTAGACTGCCCTTTCCTTGAATCATCCTACCTATCTTTCCAGCTTTTATTTCTGTAAGTCTTTCTGTCCTTCTCAGCAAAAATTAAATGATCTGTTTTCTGTATTCCTATTATACTTTGTCCATTGGTCAATTATAAAAATTATTATATTATTTTGTTTGCCTCTTTTCTTCTAAGAAATCAAAAACAATATTCAAATTTCCCTATTCCAACATCCTGGCTCCAAGTAGGCAGTGAAATAAATATTTGCCAAATCAAAATATGAGTAAACTAATGAATGTGTAAGTGAATAGAAGTGATTCAACAAAGCTTGTGGATGAGGAAACTGGGAGCTATAAATAAACAGAGGCTCTTGCTGCAGCCTTTTATGTTGGAACTCTGAGTACAAGGCATCCATTTCTGTTAAGAGGGCACTTCTTTTTCTTCTGAAGTTTTCCAAAACACTTTTTACATGCTCCAGTATAGTTGACCCTTGAACAATAGGGGTTAGAACGACCCGGGTACACTTACATATGGATTTTTTTCAATAAATACAGGACAGTACTATAAATATATTTTTACGAGTTTTTAATAATTTCTTTTCTCTAGTTTACAGTTGAATACAGTATATAACACACTGAACACAAAATACATGTTAATCGACTTTATGTTATCAGTAAGCCTTCTGGTCAACAGTAGGCTATTAGTAGTTCAGTTTGGGGGAGCCAAAACTATTTGCAGATTTTTGACTGCGTGGGAGGTCAGCACCCCAAGCCCTCATATTGTTCAAGGGTCAACTGTATATTTATGCAGTTGAAAGGGGAATTTTCTGTAGAACTTTTCTTACACTGACCCCTATGGTTGGGAAATGATGGAGACTAGGATTGCCTAGGTAAAAAATGAGTACCTGCTGGTGCCTCGAGTAAAAGGGAGAATGTGCTGCAAATCTACCTCTGAACAAATACAAAAAAGTCTCTTGAGAAAGGGCCAAGATACCTCCAAAGACCCAGGATCAGAGATAAACGCTTTTCCCCATTTAAAGAGTAGAGTTACCAACTTTCAACATATTCCATCTTTTTGGGGCCCAAGCCTTGTAGTGAAACTTTAACCTATGGGAAGATGAATGAGTTTAATAAACACACGGCACAGTTTTCCATTCCTAATGAGGAAGCAGGCTCAGAAAACTTTTTGCCCATCAGGAGCCATTCAGCTGTTATTATGATGTGTTTTAATGTATATAAATGAATCAGAAACCATGTGGATTGAATTTGTACTAAAAATACTTGGTCTATTGCATGAAGAGAAAGATCACTGGACATAAATATGAGCGGAGCTGGAATGAACTAGAGAGAGGAGATGTTTAATTAAGCCATATTGTGGCAAGATGAGATCTTTTCATTTCTGGCCACAAAACTCTCTTGTTTGTGAATTTCCTTTTAGCTTGTACTTCCTTTTCACTACCCGTCCTCTAGAAATGTACAAATGGTTTCTCAACTGGGACTTTATAACTTTGTTTTAGTCATAGCATGGTTTATACACAGATATCACAATGGAGACACCAAATGGGAGGGACTGTTTTTTAATATCCTCCCTCACCCACCCCACCCACCCCATCCTTGGTTGGAGTTACAGAGGTTGATCTTGGCAGTGAGTTCAGGTAGAATCTTTCCCATTTGCAGCTCGTTTATTGCTCTGTATCGGCTGGCAAATCTTGGCTATCGAGTCAGCTGACCCATCTGTTATAGCAGTGAGCTTTGGTGCCAAACAAACAAGAAAGGCAGACTCCTGGTTCCAGCTGGGCTCTGGTGGTCCAGGAAGAAATGGCTGCGCGTATTTCTCCATGGCAAGGAAACATTTGCTGCTAAGTGTCGATTGGAATGAGGGAAAACTTTATTTAAAAACATTTGGAGAGTGGAAATGGAAAATACAGAATTGTAGCATTCAGAGGCTAGCTGCTCTCTCTGTGCAATTAAATATTTCTCCTGCTGTGTGTTTATTTTCATTATGTCTGGTAGTTTGATGTTCTGCAACCATAATGGTGTAATGGCACGCTATCTTTCCTAATACATTGAATTTATGTCATCCTTTCTCTAAGAGCACTTGTAAACATTCAGTTCACTTCTTTCTGGACTTTGAGGAGTGTGTTTTACCCTTAGGAAGCTGGTCAGTGGCCATGGCATGGTTTTGACAGAACAAACTGGAGAAGAGGTTTTCCTTTAATAAGATAAAGATGAACTTATGCAAGGTGCATGTGCAGTGTGTAGCAGCTGTGTTGCCCTCTGCCCTTTTTTTTTGTTTAAGCTCTACCTCCCTTTACTGGCCTGGGTTCGAAGATTCCCTGTGGCAGACTCGCACATTGCTGTCCTTATTTGGAACAATTCAACCCCCTTCATAGCTAGACAGAGAGCCCTGAAGGCATTCCTACACACCTAGGAATGCAGGTTCCTTTAAAGGATGAACACAGTTTATTGTATAATTCTTAAAATTTGGTACTATTTCATCTTCATTTTAGAGCTGGGTTTTAGTTACTTTTTATGATTTTGTTTTCATTACTTCCTGGTGTGGGAAAGGAAATTTTCCTGTGTACTTTTTCCCCTCCTCTGCTTCTCATCCAGTGTTTTTCTCTCTGGCCTTCTGTTCTGTTCTAAGAATCCATTTTCAGGATGGGTGTGAAAGAGAAAGGAAAGAAATCTCCAAGTCAGACAGGGAGAGCTGGAAAAGTGCTTAGAGAACATTTTAGTACAGCTATTTCACTTTCCTAGTGGGGACGTGTGAGCACGCAGAGGCTGACTTGCCTTGAGTCACTCTTAGAATTGATGACAAAACTTGGTCTAGTGCATTTAGTCACTTCAAGTCAGAGTCTTTGCCCTGACTACTGTAGGAGCCATATTTTTAGAATCCCCAAATTTGGTTTCCTGGTCAGGCAATGCACTTAAAAAATGTTAATTTACTCATGTAGAAAAGACTTAGAAAGGTTTATAAAATCATACTTTGTTGGACGTGCCTGGGTGGCTCAGTCAGTCAAGCGTCCGACTCTTGATTTCGGTTCAGGTCATGATCTCAGGGTCATGGGATAGAGCCCCGCATGAAGCCTCATGCTGAGTGTGGAACCTGCTTAAGATTCTCATCCCCCGAGCTTCACTCTTCCCCGCCCCCACGCTCATGCTCTCTCTCTAAAAAATATATATATATATATATTTGTTGCATAGCTTGTATTTAATGGAAATGATAGCATCATAAGAAATCTGCACTGACTGAAAATCTGGGATAATTTGCTGCTGTTGTTGTTAATGCCCAGAACCTCATGCTGTCTTATCCTTGCCTGGGTTCCAAGCCTACCCAGCAAGTTAATGGCATCTGGACTAAAGCCCCAGTCTACTGACCAAGCCACGGTTCTCAATCTTTAGCATTCATCAGAACTGTTTGAAAAGCTGATTCAGTAGGTCTGGTGTAAAGCCCTAAAATGTGCATTTCTCATACTGTTCCGAGATACTGTTGGTAGTGTGGGACCAGTGATCACACTTTTATGAACCACTGCTCTAGCAGAAATAGTAGATTTCATTTATCTTACTGTCAGCCTAATTAAAAGGGATTAAGCAGGCAAATGCAACTAGTCTTGCTGAACAGCCCCTTGTAGTATTAAACTCAGACCATTTGTACTCGCTTCTTAAAAAAGATTACATGAATTGTTTCGTTTTATCATTTATCCCAGAATAATACAAAATCTCTTGGACTGATGTGTGGTTGTAATAATAATATTATATCTTTGTTCATTCTTTAGTAAACAAATATATATTTACCTTACCTACATCAACCTCCCTTTAAAGTTGTCACAGCCAGTGCCATTTTGCACATTTTATATTTGCACATTTTATATGAAAAAGCTGAGCCTCCTCTAAGACCGTGAAGGACTTAAAATTGCACAGCTCCTAAGTGAAGAGATGGTGGGGATTAGAACTCAGTTTTTCTGACTCCAAGTCCTATGTTCTTCTGACAGCTTAATAGTGAAAATCAATGGGTTAACGGCACCTCTCATTGTCATGTAAAATGTGTCCTTCTGCATAATATTGGCTATGCAGGATTTATGAGGATTAACCTCAGAAACCCTGAAGTAATTACTCACATTCCAACACTCTTACAACCATCTGAATGGACCCAAGGATCTGCCTTGAGGTAGGCTTTTTGTTACTGTTTGAGAATTCCTAATGGTTGTTGTGGACAAAAACAATGCCAAAAATAGCCACACCCAGAAATGTGCCTCTGGCCAATTAGAGTTGCTTGGGTTACTCACAGGTGCTAAGAGGGCGTCCACAACAATTTGTAATCAGAGAGTTAGGCTGAGAAGTCTTCATGGAAGTTATTCTTGAGCATTGACATGGTTCACAGTAGAGGAGGACAGAGCCGTTCTGGTGAGGGAAAGAAGGGAAGGAAAGGTTGGTGAGCCTCCTTCCTTGGCAGAAGTGGCGACTGAAAAGCTGCATGGAGCAGAAAGATGAGGGTGATTCTACGTGAGAAGCCTGTTGAAAAACCAAGATGTCCTTGCCCTTGAGATACTCAGTTAAGACAGTAGTGAATATAATCAGGGCTTCCCTAATGGAAGTGAGGCAAGAGTTCAAATAAGAAATGCAAATTGTATCACCTCCCCTTACTGGTCCTGTCTGGGTGTTTTCTGTAGGAAATTGTGCTTGCAGAGGGATTTGCCATGCGTCTTGCAGTTGTGGGAAGTGACCTTAGCAGGTCAGGATGATCCGAAAGTAGCTGGCAGAATGTTACATCAGTTAGTGTGTGTGAAACTCCAGACACCATACTGACCGAAGGAACCTGCGAAGTTCTGTGACAGACTGGACCGTGGGGGAATCATTTCTGGGTATTCTTCAGGAGAAAATGTCCTGTACTATTTAAAGTTGACGAGACCAACCTTTGCCAACTGACAGATGCTGCCAGTAGAAACTTCCAGCTCCTGGACAAGTGACGGTGGTGAGCCTATGGCGTTAGTACACTATTGAAGGACTCAATAATGACTCTGAAGTCTGGCCTTTGCTTCACTTGACATTATGTTGAGCTTGAACTGGCTTGTGGCTCACCTCATTTGCTGAAGCAAAGCTGCCTCAGTGTTTGAACATGCCTCTGATGTTTACATGGTCCTATCTACCCAGAGTCATCATACAGGATGGGTAGAGCCAATGCTATTCACGCATAATTATGTTTGCTTTGAAATGCATATCAGGCTCCCACTCTGAACCTCAGAGACTGCAGTGACATCCTGCATACAGTCCTCATTTGGTGGCTCTATCTCCCACTGTTAAGTAAAAGCTGCCTGGAAGACCCCAAAATTAAAATAGAGAAGTAATGAAAAGTTTCCTAAGTTACAAATAATTGATGATAATTATAAAATTGATGGTAAGTTTTCATTGCATAATTTGATTGATATGGCAGTTATCATAGCAGCCTTGAACAGAGTGCTCTTGTGAACAAGATAATTTATCTCACTGAGTCTGTTTCTGCATAAATATTTTAAAATGAAAGGCATAATAAATCTGTCCATAGCGTATACACAGTGGGCTGCCAAACCTGCCACCTGTTTAAGGTTTTAATGAACCGTTTTGCATTCAACAAAAAGCCATATCAAATTAATGTTGACATTTTGCTTTGCTTCTGCCTTTCATATTCCAGAAACTCTGAGAGATCATTTTGCAAAAATTCTCTAAATGGAGCAACAGTGATCTTTTTATTAGAATTCAACAACAACTGTTAGGCAAGCTCCCCCAGAATTCACAGTTGTATCTGCAGCTCCACTGGGGCTTGGAGTTGGGGAGTTGGGCGCAGAGTTCAGAGAGTCAGAACCCAGTGAAGTGGGAAAAAAAAAACACTGGACAAGGAGTCAAGAAACCTAAATGTTCGTGTTGGTTCTCTGACTGTTATCTGGTGGCCTTTTGGCTCCCGAGGATCGATTGCTGGAACGTTCAGTGCATGTGCTAGGTCTGGGGCTGGGGAGGGCAAAGAGCAGGGTCAGGGGCAAGATCAGACGGTCTGGTGCGAGAGCGGGACAGGCATGCCTATTTATCTCCAAAAGTCTTGCTGAAGCAGTCAGAGTAATGTCATCTTGTTCCCTAAACATATTGTGCTTTAATTCTATCAAAAGAAGTAGTTGTTTTGAAGTAAAATATGTTAAGGAAAGGGTTTTTGTATTTCCTATCCAGTGTCATTACAAGACGCAGGTGCCCGTGGACCTTGAAAAACGGTAGCGCAATAAAGAGCACATGGAGAGCCGCTGCCTCCTGGAGGCTAGAAGGGGAGGCTTCAGCCTCATGGCATGGAAGTGCTTTTACTGGGGCAGAGCAGAGCACTCCCGTTGGGGCAAAATGGTGCTTTTGTGCAGGCTTTTTATAACAGGCGGCTTTGGGCCTATGCAGCATCGATATCCTCAAATCAAGAAGCTTGGATTAAATAAAGGTCATTAGCAAAAGACACACGTGGAGGTCATTGCTTTGCCTTCTGCTCCGGCCTTCCCTCTCCATCCCCCTCACAACATCTTAATGAGATTTTAATCCTCCGTTTTTATGTTAACATGATCATACACAGAGATTTATCTTGTACTGCTGACCTTGGCCCGTAGTCCACCCTTCATATGCATATTCGGGGGTGGAGGGGATTCAAGTTGGCCACCCAACCTAGTTAGGCACACAGCCTGAGTCTCCCTGCTGTCCCTGAGAGTGACAGCCAGGCAACAATGGACTTAATTAGCCGGTTTCACATTCGGTGTGTATTTTCCAGCTAGCCTTTGGACCTGGCAGGTCACTGATGATGCATCCTTTCCTTCCACGGCTGCTATATGGCTGCTCTTGATGGTGAAGTGAGTTTTTAAGCGTAAACTGTTGTGAGTCCTCTGATAATACTTCACTGGTAAAAGCCCATTCATCTTTTCATTTAATAGTGAGCCCTCTAAATGTATACCATGTTCTAGAGAACACATGGCGTGACAGCATCTGGGGAAGTATCCAGACCCCATTGGCATCCACTACAATGGAGATCATTTCTTCACAGAAATTGCCTCTGTACCCTTACAGGGTTAAGACGCGTCCTGGGTCTTACTGGTCTCTGGCCCTCAGTTCACCAATTTTCTATCTTCTTCACCCATTCTCACCGAACTTCAGTACCTCTTTTCAAGACATATGAATATTTAACCGCTCCTCCTTATCCTGCCCGGAGTCACAGTCTCAACAGATATGCACCATGCTGGGATGGCACAAGAAACCCTCTTACTTGCGTTCCAGAAAACGTGACGTTGAGCCTAACCACGAGGACGTCAGAACACAGGGTTCTTTCTCTGAGAGTCTCATCAGTGTCTGTGCCTGTCGCTTATCCTTCAATTCTTCTCTCCCATTAAAGGTCCTAGTTTATCTTCTTTTTTAAAGCTTACTTAGAAGTGGAAATAAGGAACAGATAAGAGGAAATATATTGCTTCTGCATAATTGGACCTTCTGTCATATTTTTGCTCTAAGGCTTTGGTGCTTTGCTACTCATTTGGAGTTTTTCCTCTCTGACTCTACTCCCTTCCAAGGAGATGAAAATGTCCTTCCAGGGGCCCCAGTGTGGCATGGTCATGAGCCAGTGAAGAAGTTTGGGAAAAGTGCATCATTAATACCTCTATCATCCAGGTATAATTATCTCCAGTACTATAAATCTGGTTAATATGAGCATTACCCAGACTCTCTGGACTGATTAAACAGGCCCATTGACGAGAAACAACTGACATCCAATTTGAAATTTGTGAGGTAAATGTTGTTTTTTCATGTTTCAGGGTAAATCGAGATTCAGAGAAGTTAAGTGACTAACCCAGAGTTACACAGGTAGTAAGTGGCAGAGGTGAAGTAAAAATCGAAGTAATCTGATGTCAAGCTCGTGTGCATTATTCTCCATTTGTATGGCTGGCTATAAGACTGCATTTGTCATGAGTTTGGACTTACATTTTGGGTTTCATGAGAGTAGCAGTCCCCTCTAACAAGAATGAGGCCATTTCAGTGATGAGCCTTCCTCTTTATATTTCCCTGATGGTTTCCTAAAAATAAAGTGGCAAATACTATAGCCGGGGGGGTGGGTTTGGAGCACAGCTTGTTTAAAGGGTCATCTTGGCATCCAGGAGTGGGTCTTGCCTGGAACACCAGTGCTTTTACAGAAGAATTACCACAGAATTTTCTCTAAATTCAATGGGACAGCCTTCAAATATGTAGAAAAACTCCTAGTATAATTTTAAGATTTGAAGCTAACATGCCATCTTAAGTCTTCCCAAATCTTGTTTTCTGAGAATGTCTAAACCCATTTTTTAAAAAATGAGACAATGAGATTAAATAAGAATGTGTGTATTGTGCTATAAGAAGCCATTCGGGCCAGCTGACTCCAGCATGAGCGACTTGACAATCCTATGACTCAAGTCTAATTTGAGGTCCCCAATGAACAGAGATTTCTGGTTTTGTTTCAGATGCCAGCAGTTTTTCTCCTTGTTCCTTTCTCCAAGAAACACCACAAACCTAACCACATAATGAACAGCATTTGATACAATTAAACATGATGTAAGTTCAAGAAAGCCTTTGCTAACTCATATGACATTCATCAATCCACTCCCCTCCCAAGGGCTACATCCTGTTTGGAACATCGGAGCTAGTTGTGGCTGGTCAGTAGAAGATAACAGCTGCATTGAGCTCTCTGAATGCATCTGGAAATCACAAGCTCACCCCAGAGAGTGCCCAATTTTTCTAGGAAAGACGCCAAAGAATTTATATGTATGAAACTTAAATGCAATGATTCGGAAAAATCTGTGTACTCAGATTTCCTCTGCAAAATCACAACAGGTTAACAGTGCTTACATGATCTTCACGGGGGAAATTGAATTGTTCAAGTTAGGGAGAAGTTGTAGATCAGCCTTGTTAATATGTGTCTTACATTCATTCCTTTATTCACATGGAAATGGTACTTTCAATTCAATAACAAAATGCTTTCTTATAGAAAGGTAGGGAAAAATAAAGACTGTAGCTAAGATTTGTTGAGTACTTACTATGCATTGGGTGCCTTTCAGAATGATTTATATGGAGTATATATTATAATCCTTAAAGCACTCCTAGAGTGTAGGTACTACTATTATCCTCATTTTTTAGATAGAGAAACTGGGGCAAAGTTAAGACACTTGCCCAAAATCAAGAAATACTATAGAGCCCAATTCAGATCAGTCTGTCTGACTCAGGTCTGGGCTCTTAACCCACGTTACACTCTGCTCTAAATAGGATCTATTCCAGGAAGCAGTCAACAAGCTGAGTTGGACAGTGACCTCTAAGTACCAGTACCAGCAGTCCCCTGCCACTGCATTAAAACAAAAGTGTACATGAATGTAACTTAGCCACAGAAGGACAAGTATTCCTGATTACCTATATTGTGTGACCTCACAGTTATACCAACAGAGTGCTTTAATTTGAAAATAGTATGCTGGAGTGCCTGCATGGCTTGGTCAATTGAGTGCCCGAGTCTTGATTTCAGCTCGGATCTTGATCTTAGGGTCATGAGTTCAAACCCCATGTGGGGCTCCACATTGAGCTCCACATTGGGCTCTGCATTGGGCTTGAAGCCTACTTAAAAAAAATTGTATGCTAATTTACTGTATTACCAGGAAGCTTAATATCTAACTTGAACGAGAATAGAGTGGTTTGCAGTCCCTCAGACCTCTGCATTTCCCCAAAGCAGAGGCAGTGAGGCTTCATCCTATGAACCATATAGAATAAGCTGAGGAAAATCGAAGGCAGCCATCCTGAGTCTTCCAGTTCCAGTGACTTTCTCACATGGCCACAATGCAGATCACCATGCATTAGTTTGGGCAAAAGCAAGAAGAGAGATGGTAGAGGTGCTTTGGAAATGCAGAATCATCAGTTTAGCCTCCAGAAACAGAATTCAAGAAGTTGCCTTTCAAGGAATACAGAAGTTCAGTGTTGGAGTTGAACAATCAAGAGAAAAATATTCCTGCCGCTTTATGTGGTTCTTTGAACCTTGCCTGCACAGCACATTTACCTCCTCTTGATAGACCTTCAGAAGCAGGCACTGTGAAAACTACATTATCCTAACAGTGTTGGACTTGGGGCAAAGGAGACAGGGTAGAGAGAACTTTCTCCCTCTAAAACTACTCCCCCAAGAAGCAGTATCATTACTCCTGTTTCTCATCAATGTAACCAGTGCATCTCATGCTTATCCGATACATTAAGCACTTTTAAGGACATATAATGAGTATTTGGTTATGAATCCCCCATCCCATTGCCAGAAATGATCTCTCCCCCTTCTCTGCCTGCTACATTCCAAGAAATGAGGGAAAATGATAGGTTTCTGTATCTATGCTGATCCTGAGATTAGGGTTCAAATATTGAATGAGCCAAACTTCTCACTTCCCCTGACTTCATTACCAGTTCTTACCTCCCTCAATTTTGTGTGTGTGGGGGGAATGTGTTGGGTGGGAGACAGGGAGAGAGAGAGAGAGGGAGAGAGAGATTGAGGTAATAGGAAGCATGAGTCTTGCTAATAATAAAAAGTTAGTTCTTACAACTTGGGGTATGTTGAGAAGAATGGCAGGGGAGGGAACCTATATTATTTCCATTAAAAAACTTCCCATCTGTCAGCACATGCTTGCATAAATTCTCTCACACATTGTAATGTTATGGAATGATGAAATTCTATCCCTGCCTTTGAAGGTTATTGATATAGAGAAAACTGCTCTTAAAACCTCATTTTATTGTTGGCTCTATACAAAAACCTAGACCATGATCTTTCAATTGTTTGATCTTTTAATTGCTCATTTAACTCTTAACTCACTTACTTATTAAAAAAAGTATTTGAGTGGGGTGCCCTGGTGGCTCAGTCGGTTATGTGTCCGACACTTGATCTCAGCTCAGGTCTTAAACTCAGGGTTGTGAGTTCAAGCCCCACATTGGGCTCCATGCTGGGTGTGAAAACTACTTAAAAAAACAAAACAAAACAAAACAAAACGTATTTGAGCTAATTTATATAAAAGCATGGCTTTTATTGGATTAGGTATCCTAGTTTATTTGAAAATATTTTGAAGTTGTTTTACTTTGTAATTTTAACGCATTACCTTGTTAAATATATTTTAATGTGATTTTAAAAAAAACACATGCCATGAGATCTACTCTCCAGTTTTGAAGCATACATTATTGTTAACTATATGTACAATGTCGTATGGTTGATTTCTGGAACTTTCTCATTTTGCATCACCTGAAACTCTATATCCATTAAACAGCAACTTTCCATTTCACCTCCCCATAAACTCTGGAAATGACTGTTCTCCTTCTTTCTTTTATGAGTTTGATTACTTTAGATACCTGATATAAGTTGAATCACATAGTATTTGTCCTTCTGTGACTGGCTTATTTCATTTACCATAATGTTGTCAAGGTTCATCCATGATGTGGTGTATGACAGAATTTCCTTCTTTTTTAAGGCTGAATAATATCCCATTGTGTGTATGTACCACATTTTCTTCATCCATTTATTTGTCAATGGACATTTAGATTGTTTTCACCTCTTGGCTGTTAAAAGTAATACTTCAGTGAACGTGCAAGTGCAAACATATCCCTGAGGTCCTGTTTTCAAGTCTTTTGGTGTGATTTCTGGACCATATGGTAGTTCTATTTTTAATTTTTCAGGAGCCTCTATACTGTTTGCTGTAATAAGTATATCATTTTCCATCCCTACCAACAGTGCACAAGGGTTCCACTTTCTCCACATCCTTTCCAACGCTTGCTATTATTATTTTTTTTCTTTTTTTAAATAATGACCATCCTGACATGTATGAGGTGGTAGGAGGTAATAGCTCATTGTGGCTATAGTTTCTGCTTCTCTGATGATTAGTGATAAAACATATTGCATTTTAATTTTTTAAAATTTTTAAAAATTTTGACTATGTCCAGAGAATAAACCCTGGTATACTACCTAAAAATCTCTGCTCTCTGAGTCATTTATTCTGTGACATGAGAAATGGGCTTGTGCTTGAAACCGAATGGCCTTCTCAGCCTGACTCCTGTGCTGTAGAAGATTGAGAAGTACAGGGCTCATTTCATTTTGTGCTTCTTACTGGCTTCTGGTCCCAAGGTCAATGCTATATATTTTAGTTTTTGCTACAATTGCAGCTGAATTCCAGGTGCTGTTTTATGTTTCTGTTATCTATCTATCACTGCATAGTAAACTATTCCCAAACTTAGAGGCCTTAAAATAACAACCATTTTTCTATATCTCATGATTTCGTGGGTCAGAAATTTGGGCAGGGTTTGGCTAGACAATTCTTTTGCTGCAATTGACAGCAAGTGCGGTCACTTGCTATTCATTGGTGGATGAGCTGGTGTACTGGGTTTGGGACAGCTTCGCTCACCTTGGTGCAGACAGCTGGACTCAGTCATGGCTGTTGACTGGAGCACCTGGGTGTGAACTTTCTAGCATGGCTGTCTCAGAATAGCTGTAGATTTTTTTAGATTTATTTATTTGACAGAGAGAGCGAGAGGGCACAAGCAGGGAGAGCAGTAGAAGGAGAGGAAGAAGCAGACTCCCCCTGAGGAGGGACACCGCCCCCCCCCACAATGGGGGGCTCAATCCCAGGATCCTGGGATCATGACCTGAACCAAAGGCAGATGCTTACCTGATTGAGCCACCCAGGCGCCCCAGCTGTAGATTTTCATAGATGATCAGGGATCCCAGAAAGTGTCCCAATAGGCTGTCCTGTACACAGACATTGACACAGACTCAAAGCAGTTATAGAGCTCACCCATATTTAAGGGAAAGGCCAAGCACTTCACATCTTGATAGGAAAAATGTCAAAGAATCTGTACCCATGTTTAATACACCACATATGGTATAAGGAATAATAATGAGTCAATAAGGAATAAAGGAGATAGAGAAAATATCTATTAGAGAAAAATCCACTATAATTTGCTTTGTTTCTAAAGTTCCACATATGAGTGAAATCATACAGTATTTGTCTTTGATTGACTTATTTGGCTTAAGAAACAAAACAAATGAACAAAGGAACAGGGAGAGAGAGAGTGAGAGAAGCAAGCCAAGAAACAGACTCTTAACTATAGAGAACAGACTGATGGTTACCAGAGGGGTGGTGGGGGGATGGGCTAAATAGGTGGTGGGGATTAAAGAGGGCACTTGTGACAAGCACCAGCTGTTGTACGGAGGGGTTGGGTCACTGTGTTGTACACCTGAAACGAATATTACAATGCCTATTAACTAACTGGAATTTAAATAAAAACTTAAGAAAAATACACTTAGATTATAATGTAAAAACGTATTAAGTTCAGAGTGTGAAGTAAATATGCTCTATTATCAAACCTCTTTAGGTAACAAACATGCATAAACTTAGGAACTTTACTTGTATTTTTCCAGAGGAAGTCATGACAAAGAGTGGTTTATCAGGAAAATTGAACCCCTGATGACTGCTTGTATCAAAGTGACTCTTTTTTTTCTTTTTTCTTTTTGTAAAAAGATGTTATTTATTTATTTGAGAGAGAGCAAGAGAGAGCGTGAGCATGAGCTGGGAGGCGGGGGGGGGGGGGGGGGGGGGGGGCAGGCAGAAGCAGACTCCCCGCTGAGCAGGGAGCTCAACCTGGGGCTTGATCCCAGGACCTGAGACCATGACCTGAGCCAAAGGCAGACGCTTAACCAACTGAGCCTCCCAGGGGCCTCTACTGATGTGACTCTTAATGAAAGCTCCCAAATTAACTTCTAGAGAGGTCTAGTATTGGAAAAGTTTACCCAGAATATCTTGCAACAATATTTATAGGCTATAGAGCAATGTGTATGCGATAGATGCTGTCTCCTACTTCTCTTTGTGAAGAATGCCTTGCCTACATTAAACAAGTCCCAAAGCCTGATTGGTTATTGAAAAGGAGAGCCTAACTTGTGAAGTACAAATGTACTTGTGGAACTTTAACACTCCTCTATTCCCTAGATCCTAAACTGTAAGGCTTCACTGGTGTGGAGAGTACTTTAAAGGAAGAGGATAAGATTTTCACTAAAATTATTGTATTATATCAGTCAATTAGTCTTCTCTGCATCAGACATTTGACCAGCAGATATGGGCATTGCAAATATTTTAAGAGAGATTTCCACTAGAAAGTAGGCAAAAGAATCCTGTCCTGATGTAGAAATCTTTCCATTAACCTTTTTGAATCTTTGTCAGGTGTTTCCCCTTGTCAATGTAGAGCTAGGATTGGGGGAAAGGGCCATGTATTCACTAGCTTCTAGAAAAATTTCCCAATCTCCAATTAGATAGATGGAAGATAGATAGATAGACAGATAGATTGTTTGACTGATGATTTCAATTAAAATATTTGTTTAGGGAGAAATTAGTAGGAAGAAGTTTTGGAATTTCCTAGGCGGTACTTAGTTTGGGAAACAGATTAGATTGGTGCAGTAATTGATTTACTTATTGTTTACTTATACATAGCTTTGCCTTTTCTTTAAGTCCTGGGAAACTGTAGGATAGCTCTAATAGGAGAGATTCACTGTGATGTTAATGCAGGAGCGACTTGGACGTCAACCAGGTGGTGTAGGAAGAAGGGGATTCGGAGTCGGCTGACAGTGCACACGTAGAGAACCTCAGGGAGTCTATTGTCAACCAAACGTAAGCCCCAGGAGAACAGGAGCTTCATCTATCTCTCTCGTGGTGGTATGCCAGGTGCTAGAGCAGGACAATTGTTTTTTGCATGGAAATTTTTGTATTATTACTGAAGATGATAGAAGTACCTGTATTAACTTTTGTAATCTGTAAAGGACTAGAAAATGTACTGTTTGTATACATGGTGAAAAAATTTTCTTGGACTTTAAGAAACTGTCACTGATTTTTTCTTTCTCTCTCACTGTGTGTGTGTGTGTTGTACATAACAAATACATAGACACATAAATACAGTTACATTTCCATAACTTTTCATTTTTTGGTTTAGCTTTAGCCTTCAGGCTACAAAGAAAGAGTGTGTTAGACAAGTGTATGCAAATATTAGGGAGTTGTCTTTCCTTTCCTAATTATATAGCTGGATCTTCTTGTCAATATTATAATGCAGTCATGATTCTTGTCTTAAATAAATCTTCTCAAGTAATGAATTAGCCCATGTATCATACACAGATACACTAGTCCAGTTTTATACAAGGTATTAAAAGTAAATAACTAAATACAAATGCAATATTTAGCTCAGTTAGGGAAACAAAAATGAATGTGAAGGTAAAAAAGAAATGCCTAATACTGCAAGGTGTATTTTAAGCCCAAACTACAGATTTCTATTTGGGATTTTAGTAGAAGAATTCAACCCCTAAACATTATCTGCACTGTGAGTTCTGAGTATTTTATATGTAGTTTTTTGCTTATTCTGAATTTTCCATTGTGAAAAGTGAAGTGAAAGAAATCTTATTTCCTACCTTTATCCATCCCTATATAAAAAATTGAAAGATGCTGATACAAGACTGTGCAGTTTGCTGCCACTCTCAAAAGACCATGGCTCATATTCTCTCAGGCCATGGAGTATGCAACAAAAAAGATAAGGTTTATCTTCACCTGAGATGTTTGTCCATAACACTGGCAAGGGGAGGATTTAGCTACTTTCTGGTTCATTTATCCCCTTGAAAGAGGTTTAACACTGAATCTTATTACCATAGCATAAACAGAATGCCCAGCTGTACCATAGATGGAAAAAAAATATCTCATCTAAGGCATCTCTTTATAAACTGTTAACCTTCTATCTTGAGCTAAAACCCCATTATCATAACAAGTGTGACTATTAGTGAAGGATTTGTGCTCTATTTGATTGTCACTGATCCCGAAATATTGAAATTGATGTTAAAATTCTGAAGCTAAGTAAATCACACTAAGTCGTGTGATGGGTGATAACAGCAGGAAGTCAAATAAATTAGATATTGATGTTTTCAAATTAACTACTATTAGTTAATATTCATTAGAGTAAATCCATTTAATTTCCTCTTAATCAGTTTTATCTGAAAGGGAGCAAATTAATTGGTGTAATACATTATGCAGTGTTTGCTAGTCCTTACCTCCCATCCCCAACGCATATGGTACTCAAAAGCAAATACAGTTCCATAGAGAAAATACACTGATCAAGTATAACTTGAATTTATTTTCCTGAAGGAAATATATTGACAAAGTTACAAATAATTTAAGGCAACCAAAGGAATGGTCAGTTTCCTCTTCATCTGTGTTTAGCCATACCAGATAAAAGACAATGTAACATTTTGGAGATAGCCTAACATTCCCAGATGTTAGGATGATGGGAAACTTTCAGAATGTATGAGTTAGTTAGGTTATGAGTGACAGATCTCATTTAGGGACCAACAACTTTTTATTTTTATTAAACTGAGTCCTAAAATGCCTCATATTTACATTTCTAAAAGAGTATACATATTGAATGTATTCACTTCATCCTGCTTAATCATCTGCTTTTATTAGAGTGTAACATTCAGATTGGTAACTTAAGTAATAAGAAGAAAATTTATTTACACAACATTTTACCATTGGAATAAGGAAAAGATGGCTGTATAGCCAAGAAATAACAACTTTATTTATTTATTTATTTATTTATTTATTTATTTATTTATTTGGGAAGGGGAGCAAAGGGAGAGAGAGAACCTTAAGCAGGCTCCATACCCAGCACAGAGTCCTAGGTGAGACCTGATCTCACAACCCTGAGCTCATGACCTGAGCCAAAATCGAGAGTCAGTTGCTTAACCAACTGAGCTACCCAGCCGCTCCAAAATATTGATCTTATTTAGAATGTGATAAGCAGAATGTTTTACTCAATCATCTTATATTCACAGTTTATTTCCTTCCTGTTGCTAACATATTTCCATTTCCACCTTTAATGCCTGTAAGGCTTTGTGTTGTGTTAAGTTAAATTGGCTATCGTTTTATACATTTTTGCATTTTGCATTAAATGGCAATTTTGTTTGCTGGAAAAAGTTCACTGATATATGTGCAAGCACTTTATTTCTCAAGCAAATTCTTTCAGCTTAACTCACAACTGGATTGTGCTTATTGTAAATAAAAGTACCCAGCAAATCATTCTCATGGCTAAGGCAGGAGCTGCTCTTTCAGCTGGGTGAAAGCAGGGGTTTCCAGAGTCCCTGCATGACTTATGTGAAAGGGCACCATGCAGAAATGATGAGACAAGCAGAACATTTATCAAGTTGTTGTGAACCCCCCTGTCTTGCCGATGGAAAAAGAAGCAGTGAAAGGGATGAGTATTAACAGAAGAGTTTTCCTCGTAGGACGTAGTTGGAGTGCAGTTTGGATATAGTTGAGGATGATAATATCAATGGATAATGAATATGCTACAATGGAAAGAGTAAGAAAAATCCCCTTCGAACCTTGAGAGACTATACTCTGGGAAACAAACTGAGGGCTTCAGAGGGGAGGGGGGTGGGGGATTGGGATGGCCGGTGATGGGTACTAAGGAGGGCACATATTGCACGGAGCACTGGGTGTTATACGCAAATAATGAATCATGGAACATTACATCAAAAACTAAGGATATACTTTATGGTGACTAACATAACATAATAAAAAATTATTACAAAAAAAAAATAAAAGAAAAATCCCCTTTGAGTTGTAGATGATCATTAGAAGAAAAATCATGACCGTCTAGTGAGAAAAGGATCTTACAGTTTTATGTTGTTTTCCAACTCAGTTATTCAGCTGGCATGCATTTATGTTATTAACAAACATTTAATTATTACATATAGAGAGAACTACTTTGTCCTTACCATTGGGCTACACTCTAAAGAGGTTATGAAAAATCATGTCACTCTGTTTCTGTACTCAAGAAGCTTAATGATCTAGCTGTGTATGGAAAAAAAGACATGCATAAAGCCAGTGAATATTACTTAGAATAACACAACACTGCTATGGCAATAAGTTCAGTCATATGGTAAATAGAAAATAGGATAATATAAATATGTGAATATGTTTTAGAAGTGAGGATAGCAAATGAGATAAAATAGAAATTGGCAGGGCTTTGTGTCTGAGGAAAGGAATGGTGAAGAAGGTAGAGCTTGAACTGTAATATTGGGTCAAATGTTGAAAACAGAAGGTGACAGGAAGGGCATTGCAGGTTGAGTGAAGAGCAGGACTGAAGTGCAGAAGGTTGACATGGAAATGCTCTGGGTGGGGATGAAGGGGGTGGGGACAAGCAGGAAAAAGGAAGGGTGCCCTGACCAGAGGTCACAGTAAATATTGGTAAGTAATTAAAATTGAAGTTAGGAGACCCCAATTTGGAAAAAGCTATAAAACTTGGTAGAAATGCTGAATCATGTTTTAAAAATTATGTTTTAATCTTAATATATTTTCTTAGTCAAACATACACTATTATTTATTAAACGAGGTGTGTGCCTGAGGGGATCGTGAGGGAGGAACAGAAAAGTAGGAAGAGAAGCTCGCCAGCAGTATCTACATTCCTGTGCATTCAGTAAAACTTGGTTATGGTTCTGTCCATTGTGGTAATTTATAAGAAAACTTAATTATTTCAGGTTTACAGATATGTCAACATCTTTATCAGTCTGGAACTTGGATTCTTACTGGAGAATCTTCATATTAATCATTTGACGAACTGATGGACACATGGAGAGTTAGTAGGGTTTTTGTCTCTACGGCTGCCTGAGGAGGAAAGAAGGGCAACCAGGAAACCATGCATATGAATTTTGGTGGGACACAAATAATCCGTCCATAACAAGTGGATTTTTTGGGGGGTGGTTACCTCTCCCCATTCCGCACCTCATCCATTCTTCACTTTCTCCCTTTCTAACTTGTCCTTTGGTTGGTATGGAAAAAGGTTTGAATGAGAGACTAGGGCAGGATACACCACTTCAATCTGGCCACGTCCTCATTAATCCTCTTTTTAGATAAGCAGAAGGGAATCAAACTAACAAGTTTTTATTTTAAATTTCACTTTTCCAAGAGACATATCCAGACATATTTAATCCTTAACCTGACACCTTCCCCACCTCCCAGTAACTCCTGATCTCACTCTATGTTTTAAATTTTCTCCACAGTTATTACCATCTTCTAAGATAGTACATAATGTGCTTATTTTATGTATTGTTTATTGTCTGTCTCCTATAATTAAATATAAGATTCACTAGAACAAGGATCTTTATTTTGTTCACTGATATATCCAGACTCAAATCTAGCGATGATTTCTACTTTCTTAAGAGATTGTACAGTAGAAGTAATAAGTGTTTGTATGTGGATTTGTTTTGAAGAGAGAGCCAATAGGAGTTGCTCATGCACTGAGTGTGGATGTGAAAGAGGGAAATCAAGGATAACTTCAAGATTTTTGGCTCAACAAACTAAAGGACAATACTGGCATCAACTGAGATAGGAAGGATTACAGGGAGAGCAGCTTTGTTCATCAACAAAGATGCAGATGGTGGTTGGAGGTAAGATGAGGAGATCAGTTCTGGTCATGTTGAGTTTAAGATGTCCATCAGACATGCGGGTGAAGACAAAGTACTTGAATATGTGAATATCAAGTTAAGGATAAAAGCTCAGACTTTCATCATTAAGACTTATGCAAATTTATATTGATTTCATCTAAAAACTCACTCCTATTATTGTCAGTTTGATTTGAAGCAAACCATACATGTATGTTTAAGATATCACTGAGGAAAACAATGGAAAATCAGTCTCATTGGTTTTGAGAAGTACCCTGTGTGAACATTTCCATTTTATGGTTTTTTTTCCAGCAGGCAAAAGAAAAATAAAATATTTCCTTCTGATTATTTCAAATTACTTTTGGATTATTCCAAACTATTTTTTATACACATTTAATTTGCAATATTTATTCCTTGAGAATTTTTCACACCCTTCTCCCAGAAATTAAGTAGACCTTGAAAAGAAGGAAATATTTCATTGTAGGGCATAAAGTGAATACCTTTTGGGTATTTTATTAGTTTGTCTCTATGATTATAGGAGTTTTAAAGTTTTATAGAAAGAGGAGCTAAGACAATAACCACTTCTGTTAATTCTGCATCCATCAGGTACTTCTATTCTTCATGTAGATGCCGCACTAGACTTGAAATCCCTTTATCTTCATGACCACAATATCTATCTGTTGTATTCATTGTCTAAAAGCCACTAGGTACTTTTTTGTTGTTTGCATCTTTCAGAAAAGTTGTACCTTATGCATGACTGCATCCTGTGTAAAATAAATAACATCAATAAATCAAGAATTGGGAACAGCTGTCATAAAACGAAAAGTCTGTTCTTGTATTTCATATCTTATCTGATCTGATTTTGGTTGATTGCAGTTTTCTCTTTTTAAGATTAAGAGTTTCTTGGGTGGTCTTGACAGATGTTCGGGAAACTTGTAAACTCTCACGTTAGCACAAACTGTAGAGTTAGGGACATCAAGATCTATCTAGAGACATGAACACACATGTGTGTACTGTATGTATTTGTATAATAAAATGAGGGTTCCAGTTGACGAAAAACATGTGGTAAGTGGATTTAATAAAATTCTTTTTCGAAAGCTGATCATCCAAACCATGTGCAGTGTGGTCAGATCACACGACCGTCATGTCTTGTTTGAGAGGACAAAATAACCAGAGATTTGGATCCAGTTCCTCCGTCTAAAGAAGGCTGTTCCAAAGTCCATCAGCCCCATGGTGCATATTTCTTCTTCTGAAAGGTTGTATCACCTGTACTCCACTCTAGCTGGCCTTTGAATATGTGTGTCTCTCTTTTTCTTTTTCTCTGGTTATAACAGATATGTGTATGAAATATGCACACCCATATGGAATAAAACTTCTCTTTTTATGACTATTTTATAAGAGTATATCAATAAGATGAGGGGAGAGGAGGAACTTAAAAAGGGAAGTATACTCTCATGTTTTGGCGAATAAAAGAGAGAAGTGAAACTAGTCTTTTTAAAAAAAATCTGCTTTTTTTTGGCTAAGAGAAACAGACATTATATTTACACAAATGTAGTTTTCTTAAACTTAGAATAATGCATACATTCAAATGATTATTTCAGGCTACTTCCTAGCATCATCAAAAATACACGTCAACCTTACTAATAATAATTTATTAATATCTACTTTAATTACATATATTTCTTGAATGGATTTTTAACTGAAATACTTCAATTTCCATTAGCATATTAGTATTTTTAGAGATTTTAAATTATTATAGGAAAATATATATTTTTAAGATACAATGAAAATAAGTATAATGTTCCTTTCAGTTTGATCATTTTTTTCTTACACGAATCATCAATAAGTTATTCAGTGTAATGCAAAAAACAGAAAGATGTGTTTATATTTTGTTTTGTTTTGTTTGCCTTGGGGGTTTGTGAATTTTGATATACTATAATTGAGATTGTTTTCAGAATACATGACTAGATTGTTAAGATTAAATTCATGTTTAATTTACAGCATCATTTGTACCCAGCTTCGAACACTGAACCTCAGATGTCCTTACTGTGAACATGTAGATGAGGCTTACTGTGATATGACTGGTTTTTGTACGTGTGTATTGAAGTTCTAGTATCTTCAGTGGCACACCCACCCAGCTTCATTAAGCTGGGTAATTAACCTATGAGTAAGGATAAGTAAAATTTTAACTTCTTATAAGGGATCCCTGGAGGCCATTCTTTGGGTCTGAAAAATACAAGATATGTTCAAAACAGTGAGGGGAAAGACCTTTGTTGGCTCTGTGTAAGGTTGGTTGTGGATGGACAGAGGTGTATGTCAAAAGCTGCCAGTGAGACCATCACAGAGACCCATGTGAAAGGAAAGGTCACATGCAGGAAAAGACAGAAAAGAGAAACCTGTATATTGATGGGATGAAGGAGAAAAATGAGTAAAACAAACTAAAGTTCCAACCAAGATTATGCATGAGACAGTTGGGTCATTGTTGGCAAAAATGAGGCAGGAAAGGAGATTTTCATCTTTCGTTCATGTTAAAAACAGATCCTATCAAGCCAGTGAAAAAAAATAATTAAGATGAAAGTTGCCTGGTCGGGGCTCCTGGGTGGCTCAATCGGTGAAGCATCTGCCTTCACCTTAGGTCATGATCCCAGGATCCTGGGATCGAGCCCCGCATTGGGCTCTCTGCTCAGCGGAGAGCCTGCTTCTCCCTCTCCCTCTGCCTGCTGCTCTGCCTACTTGTGCTCTCTCTCTATCTCTCTGTCAAATAAATAAATAAATAATCTTTAAAAAAAAAAGGAAAAGAAAAGAAAGTTGCCTGGTCACCAAAGGCCAGAGTTCTATAAGAAATTCATTTATATTTTTTAATTCATCTATTCAATAATTTACTCAGTCCACAGATATTTTGAGTACCCACTGCCTGAAAGATCCTACTGTTTTCTCTACATTAGGTGTGACAGATATTGTGGAGAGGCTTGCAAAAATGCATAACACACCTAACTCCTGCCTTGGAGCATATTACTCAGATGAGAAAACGTACAACAGGAACTGTGCATTCCTGTTAGGGGAAATTTGCAAAATTATCTCATGGTGCAAGGGTACATCATTCTGACTGGAGTGATGTGTAGAGAGGATACTTCAAGACCAGGTGTTGGGGTGTGTGGGGTGAGATTGTAGAAGATCCAGAACACGGGGTGTGGATGAAGCACTGTTTGGGGGTGACTGAGTTGGCAGCAGTGGGAAATCCTCCAGCCCCCCAGAGCATCAGTGACACTGCATTTATTAAATGTAAGGATTACTGAGGTATAATTTACATACTGTTACAGAATCACCCCCACACTCAGGGTATAGAATAGTTACATGACCCCACAAAAAATTCCCCTGTGTCCTTTCTCAGTCTTTTCTTTTCTCACCCTCAGCTGATAATGTTTTTCTCCCTGTAGCTTTTTCTTTTCCAAATATGGTATAAATGCAATCTACAGCATGTGGCCTTTGAGCCTGGCTTCTTTCATTAAACCTAAGGCATATGAAATTCAGCCATGTCGTTCTGTGTTTCTGGTAGCTCCTTCCTTTTCATTGCTGAGTAGTACTCAACTGTACGGAAGCATCGTCCCTTGTTTATCCATTCTGCTGCTGAGGGACATTGGGGTTATATCCAGTTTGGGGATAATTATGAGTAGATCCACTGTGTACATTTCCATACTTATTTCTAACCCTGCGCTGTAATATATCTTCTTTCCACCTTCGCTGCCTCCAACTTTGAGTCAATAAAAACCACTTCTTCAAGTTCAGGTTTTAAAAAATGCACATGACAATGTGTTAAAGTGTTAATATCAAATCCCTTATTTAAAAGTTAACATTTTTTTGTGGCTGTGAGAAGCAATCTTTTATAAGATACCTATGGAATGGAGACCATTAGAAAAATAAGAGAAAATAAGGCAGTGATAGGAGAGTTTGGGCAATAATTAAAAGTAACTTTTGCCAAATGGACCATCACATACTTACTGGGAAAGACAACAATGTAATCAGAACACCTGTTAGCAAAATTTTAGAGCTTTTTTGATTGAATTATGTTGCCCAGATATAGATGCATATAGTGCAGCATTTTTTAAAAAATAGTGTTTTTTGTGTGCTTACCATGTGCAGGCATTGTGTTAGCCTGTCGACAGTTCTATGAGTCAATTGCTAGAATGATCTCTGTCTTACAGATGGAGAGACTGAGGCACAAAGTGGTTTAGAAAGTTGCCCAAGATTGAACTAACAAGGAAACAAACAAAGTTGGTCTGACTCCAGAACTCATGCTCTTAACTTCTACTCAGTGGCATTTCTTGTGAAGTACTGAGTTTGGGGCACCATGCTTTAACAGTTAGAGTGACAAACAAGCTTGGATTCAGAGCAGACTATCTGGATGATGAGGTGTTTGGACCTTATGCTTCTGAACATATAATCAAAATATGAACGGGAAGGAGAGACTTAATGTGGGCATGGTAACTATCTTCGGAGATGTTGAGAGCCAGAGGGCATTATCAGGCAGTGGTTTGAAGAAGGTTGGGAATGGGGCAGAAGTTCCCAAGACAGATTTCAGCTGGATATGAAGTGGCACTTGGAAAGGACCAGAGGCTACCATTATGGAATGGACTTCCTCTAAAGGTAGTAAGTGCCTTTTCATTGGAATGTTCAGCAGAAGATGAATTAAGATAGAATCAAGGTATTTTGTAGAAGAATGGACTGGGTAACTTTAAAATACTTCCCAGCTCTAAGACTGTGTAATATGTAGATGTAAAATCAGCTGAAGGGGCAGTTTACCTCTCAAAATTCCATTAGAATTAGAAAAAGTCTTTTCTAATTAAAAAAAAAAAAAAAGGTCTTTCCTTGTTTGACTCCAAATCTGTTAAATACCATATCTGTTGAGCTGGGTTATTTTAAAGATAATTTAGTAAAACATATATTTTGCTTGATTTTTAAATAGAAATGGCTGTATATACTGTGGAAATTTCTAGTTAAAAAATACTAACACGAAGTCCATCTTGCTTACTAAAATTTACCTGTCATAATGAAGAACTTTAATATAGAGCCTACAGCTAATTCAGTATTTTTGTATGAGTAGTAGTTATTAATTTATTTTAAAAATTTAGTGAAAATAGATTTCTACTAGACATGAAACATATTTCACTGAAACACATGCTCTTCAAAAAGATGTATTTTTGAGATATATTATATGAGTACCTCCTTTTGTTTATATTTTTTTAAATTCGGATTTATTTCCTAATACCACTGCTGTACATCTTTGCCTGGAAATATTTTTTTTTTTACCAGTGCTCATGAGTAAAGAAAATGAAAAAATATAGTTGATGTTTGTGCTTTTTCATTATTCTCACCAGAGAAATTTGGAGCTCTTCCTTGTGCTTTCTAAATTAGTATTTTACTTTGACGATCTAAGAGATAACTGTTAGCCATTTACCTTTTATTTTTACTAAGTCTAGAAAAAGATTTCCAATAAGAGTCTTAATTGATACTTAGATAGTTATAATAATCATAGAATACAACTAGACTTTAAATTAAGATTTTAGGTTTCCTCAGAAAGAACTGGAAGAACAACAGTGATCCCCTACAGGTTTTTATTTTTCACTAAAAATAGAAATAGTTAAAAATAATTTCTATCCTTTGAAGACATATGCAGCACACAAGCTATATTTTCTTGGGAAAAAAAAAAGAAAGAAAACCTAATTGACATTAGAATGTTGGACTGTTTATTGTCCCATCCAGAAATAAGGCCACCGATGTCTCTGGTACAGAAAAATGAAGGTTGATTATCTCAACCTGGAATGAAAAGGAGACCAGCATGCCTATTGCACCCTGAGTTCTGAATGTGCAAAGAACATTTGATTTATGTCATAAGTTACCTACTTTTATATTTCCTTTTTAGAATGGAAAGGAAGTAACAGGCTTCCCCCCTCCCAATCTCTATCTGCTTGTTGTTAACAGGTGGCATGATGGTCTGGGTGAGCTGAGGAAATTGTTTAGAATTCTGCTTAGTTCTAGGTCAGAGGCTTGCTGGTTTTCATTTCCTAATTTTCCAAAGAAAATCTCTTTGCAAGATAAACCTGAAAACCCATGTATGTATAAAACAGTATCTGGCTCAAACCTCATTTATTCTTCACCATATGTTATTTTGAATAATATTGTGTGTGTGTGATTACTTTTCAATGCATATAGTTCTACTAGGCTGTAAATATAAATAATAATAATAGATAACATTTATTGAGTGTTAAAACTCTGTCCTGTGTCAAATGAATTACCAAACTAGACTTAGATAAAGAACGATCCTAATTATGGCAAGTATTTACCCCTAATAATATACAAGGTATTATGCTAAACACTGCACTTGTATTAGCTTGTTTAAAACTCTAAACAACCTTCTACGGAAGGCTCTTTTTTTTTTAGCTCCATTTTACTAATGAGGAAACAGATGCAAATATTTATAATAGTTTTCTCTTTTTTTTTTTTTTTAAAGATTTTATTTATCCATTCGACAGAGATAGACAGCCAGTGAGAGAGGGAACACAAGCAGGGGGAGTGGGAGAGGAAGAAGCAGGCTCATAGCGGAGGAGCCTGATGTGGGGCTCGATCCCAGAACGCCGGGATCACTCCCTGAGCCGAAGGCAGACGCTTAACGACTGCGCCACCCAGGCGCCCCTGTAATGGTTTTCTCAAAGTCGTATATCTAGGATGTAGAAGTTAGAGTTTAAAACCAGCTTGTTAAAAAAATAAAAAATAAAACCAGTTCATCAGAATCTCAAGCCTGTTTTTTTTTCTCTTCCTTTACTGTCTTTCTCTACTTAAAATAATCCTAATGAATGCATATTTTCCTCTCTTTCCCAACCCTTCTATCATGGTGCCTTTATGTTGGAAAAGAGGCTAAAGCTTGGGAGGTCAGGGGGCACACACTACTGGAATCCTCTTTCTAACAACCTCACCAAGTGAGGTCTCAAGTCATGTTTGAATTCTTCTGATAAAGGGGTGCTCAATTCATCTAAAAAACCCAATTTTATCCTTGAATATCTATAATCATTAGACAATGTGAGTTATCTTGGGAGAATAAAAGGGAAAATATTGTCTTTTTTATAATGTTTTAACGGTTTACAAATTTTACATACCTTATTTGATTTTAATCTCCAAATCATCCTCTGTGTTAGTTCGAGTATGTACTATATTATAATTATCCCTATTTTATAAATGATGAAACTCACCAAAAAATTAGGTGGCTTCACTCAACTTTTGTCTGTACCTTTTATATGCCTGGCACCTTCTTAGCTACTGGGGATAGAGAAGGAAATAAAAGACATCTCTGCTCTTGATGGCTTTAGAGACCATAGCTTACTAGGGGCTCAGGTTCTTTCGGTGGCACTACTCTGCTTCCTTTCTTAGGAATGAATTGTCATCATTAGAAAAATACAAGTAGTACCCATTCTGATATTAGGGTTTCCTGAAGGTTTGAAAGTTCTCATTAGATGGTGGTGTTCTCCAAGCATTTGTAGAAAGAATATTCCTGGAGACTGATTCACACACACACACACACACACACGTCTATATATACATGCATACACACGTGTGTGTGCACACACACCACTCACTTTTTGTCTAGAATTAAGCACTTATCCTTTGTAGCTTTGCAGTTTAAGGGCACCTTTTTTCAACCATACAAATGGGAAGAGGCAGAGGAGATCACACAGCATGTGCTAGAGCCAAGTTTCGAAGTACATCACTTTCGCCCATTTACTACGGGCAGAACTGAGTCGCATCATCTCACCTAGATATGGGAGTGACTGGGAAATGAAACCTCGCTGTGTGCTCAGGAGGGAAATGCAATGGCTGTATAAATATAGTACTGGCTACGCTTCACTTAGATTGAAGAATTAATTATTAATAGTATAACGGGTTACAGGAGAGAGAAAAGATCTGATTATTTCTATAGATGCAAAAGATGTTTAATAAAATTTAACTTCTATTCATGAGATTGAAAAACAAAACAAAGCAATTCTTGGAAAACTAAGCGATAAAGAGTATCTTACTAAAAACCTCTACCAGGCGCCCCTGGGTGGCTCAGTTGGTTGGTTAAACGTCTGCCTTCAGCTTAGGTCATGATCCCACAGTCCTGGGTTGGGCCCCACATCCGGCTCCCTGTTCAGCAGGGGGCCTGCTTCTCCCTCTGCCTGTAGCTCCCCCTGCTTGTGCTCTCTCTCTTTCTCTCTTTAAAAAAAAAAATAAAGTCTTTTTTTAAAGAAACAAAAACCTCTGGCCGTCATCACAGTTAATGATGGCACATTGAAAGCATTTTTCTGAATATCTGGACTTAGTTAAGAATATATGCTATCATTACTTCAATTCACCATTTTATTAGTGGGTCCTTGTCAGCAAACATTAAGATAAAAGAAAGAAATTGTTTAAGGATTGGAGAAGAAGATACACAACTGCCATTATTTACAATGTGTGTCCCTAGAAAACCCTCAAATACGTTACAGATAAGAGTTTAACAAGATTGATGCATACAAAATCAATATACATTTTCATACCCTAGCAGTAAACAGTTCAAAAACATATTTTTAAATGCCATTTAAAAAGCATCAAAATATACAAGATATATATATGTGTGTGTTTGTGTGTGTGCATACACACATACACTGTGTACACAACATAGCATATATACAATTAGAAATTTGTGTATATACATATCTATACAAAAATATATACGTGATAGTTATTTGTGGAAAGACATTTAAAAACCTATATTAATGGAGAGATGTAACATGTTTATGGATTGGAAGTCTTAATTCTGTAAAGATTCCATTACTATTATAAAAGGTTTCATATTTTAAGAAGGGAATTGATCTATGGATTCAATGCAGTGCCAGTAAACATCCTAACAGGACATTTTGGAGGGGGATGTTGATAAGGAGGTTCTAACTTTATATGGAAGTGCAAAAGGCCAAGAATAGATAGGACATTTCTGATGAAGGAGAATGAAACAAGACTTACCTTACCGAATATGAAGCTGGAATAGTTAATATAGTATATAATTCATGCAGTATAGTATATTATTCATGTAAGGATAGACAGATTGACCAATAGAACAAAATAACATAGATCCCCACATATGTGAAAAGTAATTTCATCACAGAACTGACAGAGATAGGAAGATTAGTTGGGAAAGAATAGACTTCTCAGTAAATGGTTCTGGGTTTTTTGTTCCCATTTCTACCGAATCATTGCCAGCGGCAAATAACTACACTCTATTACATCCTCCCCTAAGACAAAACAGGACAAAACACGAACACCTTGGTCTGTGCATTCATCCTGCTACTAATCATTTGCCAGATCCTGTTACACAAAACCTTTTGGAGAAGTTATCTGTAATAACCGTCTCCACCTTCCTGTGTCAGACTGTTTCGTCAGCCCACTGGAGTAAGACTTGCTTTTCTACCGCTCCATTGAGATTGCCCAGTATCTCCTTTTGGGCCAAGTCTGTTGGTCAGTGTTCTAGTTGTGCTCTCACTTGATTGTTCCACAGCATTTAACGCAGGTGACCATTTCTTGTAATGCTTTCTTATCGGGGCTTTCAGCGTCGTGCACCTGCCCCTTCTTTTTCTCTGACCCCTCCTCAGCCTTCCCTCTGGCCCCCTCTCCACTGTAGGCCACCTAGATCTAGGGGTGCTCTAGAGTTCTTCCCTTGGTCTCCTAATTTAACTAGGCTGCACATTCTCCCTGGATTACCTCACTGAATTTTGTGATTTCAAATGTAGTCAGAGGACTCCCAAAAGTAAATCTCCAGCTTGAATCTGTCTCTGGAATTTCAGACTCATATATCTAACTTCCTACTTATTTTCTTGTACATCTAATGGGCACTTTATACTTAATGTGGCCTATACCAAACTCCTGATTTTCCCCCAAATCCTGCTTCTTCCCTACCCATCTCCCCCATCATAGTACGTGAGATCACCCAACACTCCAATGCTGACACAGTTCTAGGCTCGTTTCCTCTCTTTCCTTAAGCCCCACACCCAACACATTACCAACTCCTGTTTACCTCCAAAACGTAATCCAAATAATAACACCTTTCTTTTTCTCCATGGCTACCAATCTTTTTTATCCTGAACTAGCCTAGCCTCCTGCTTCCTCTCTTGTATCTCTACAATATATTTTCTATTCAATAGTCAAAGTGCTCTTTTAAAAATGCAGATCAGTGAAACAGGTGATAAGGATTAAAGAGTATACTTGTCATGATGAGCCCTGGGTGATACATGGAGGCGTTGAATCACTATTGTACATCTGAAACTAATGTAACACTGTATGTCACTGTATTGAATTAAAATAAAAAATAAAAATAAAAATCAGGTGATACCATGCTCAAAACCCTTCAATGGATTCTCATTGCACTTAGAATAAAAATACAAACACTTAACCTTAGCTTATAAAGCAGGGTTTGAGCACCCCTGCCTTCCTCTCAAACATCGCCATTCTCCCCTTCATCTTCACATGGATGGACTTTTCTTAGCATTTAGACCACAGCTAAAATGTCACCTGCTCAGAGAGGACTTCTTTGAGCAGTCATTCCAACGTAGCCACCCAGACACCTTCAAACATACCACCCTATTTCAATTATAACCCAGCACTTTACATTATCTAATTATTCCCTTATGTTTTAAATGTTATTTATAAATGGACAGATATATGTATGTCTTCCTTTACTAAAATGTAAGCTTCATGAGAACAAGATATTGCCTACTTTCTATGCTGCTATAGCTTCACTCAAAACATTTTCTGACACGGGAGAAATGCAGTAACAATTCATGCTGCATGATTATATCATTGTCATGATATCTGGCCTTGCTGTGCATTTGTGTTTGTTACAGTGCCTTCTTTACTGTAGGAAATCGGTGCATGTTAAAATAGCAACCAGAACCACAGCAACAACCCAAAATCTACTTACTGTATTTTAGAAGTGGGAAGATGGTTGTATTAATTTTAACTGTTGTAAATTAGATTTTAATTGGATTATCACATTAATTGTGTCTGGTTGATCTGACAAGGGCAGGGTGAAAATGTACATTCAGAATTGAAACACTTTGCTTCTTTTTTTTTTTGTAAAGATTTTATTTATTTATTCGACAGAGATAGAAACAGCCAGCGAGAGAGGGAACACAAGCAGGGGGAGTGGGAGAGGAAGAAGCAGGCTCATAGCGGAGGAGCCTGATGTGGGGCTCAATCCCATAACGCCAGGATCACGCCCTGAGCCGAAGGCAGGCGCTTAACCGCTGTGCCACCCAGGCGCCCCAGAAACACTTTGCTTCTTAATCATAGCAGCCAATTCAGTGTTTTTAAGGCAGAGAAAGAAGTCAATGACATTTGAGTAGCTTGGGGCAGGAGCCAGGAACAAACATAATGTGTGCTATCATGTCAGAGCAACTATAAAATCAATGGAACTTCTGAGACTAAAACTACTAGACTATGGAATCCAAGGCTTGAGTCACTGATATTTTCCTCTGATATTACTTGCTAAGCAAGAAGAGTAGCTATTCACCAAGGAAAGACAAATTTAAATTTAAAATAAAAAATATTCCTACCCACACACATGCATACACATTATCAAAGAAACTTAAATATGAACCAAAATTCCCCCCCCAAACTTTTTAAAAATGTGCCTAGGCTCATATTTGCTGCAGTTTCTCAGTTCCAAATTGCCTTAATATACCCAGAATAATATAGAGCCCCCTAGCTGTATCTTTAATGCTATGAGTGAATTAATTCAAAACGGCTTTTTACACAAAAGGGTTATTTTCATATTTAAAAAAGTAATATTCTTGTAATGTAGAAATTCTGGAGAAAAAAGTAAAGGGATATTAAAAAACTCAACAGTAGAGAGAAAAGTATTAGTTTATATTTTCATTTTAAGTATTTACATTTTATTTTTGCATATTATTTTCATTTTAAATTTATGAATAGGTAAAACATCCATATGGTTTCAAAATCAAAACTGTACTAAACACTTATACTGAAAAATCCTAGTTTGCCTGTATTCTTCCCAGAACAATACACACACTTCCTAGAGGTAACGAACCACTTTGATTAGTTTCATGTGTATTCTTCCCATGATTTTTCTATGTGAATAAAGCCAAACATAAATATATGTTCTTAGTATCATCTCTTCCTCACTTAAAATATAGCATCCTGAATGCTTATTTCTAAACAAACTATAGTTTTTCTCTGTATAATATACATGTATATATTATTATTTTCTCTCTATATGTATATAGCTATAATATATATCTGTAGAGAGCTAATGTACAAATTCTCTGATAGATATAAATTATTTTATTTTTATGGCTACATAATGCTCCATTAAGCAGATATATCATAGTTTATTAAATCAAATTTTCATTAATGAACACCTGAGTCTTTCCTGTTCTGTTCTTTGTAATGCAAATAACCTTGCAAATATGTCATTTATCTTTCTGAGTGTGATAAATATCACCAAAGTACCTTCTTTAAGAATTTTACTATTTTTCCCTCCTATCACCTCCTACCATGAGAGTGTGGCTTTTTTTTGGGGGGGAGGGTAAGATTTTATTATGAGAGTGAGTTAGACAGAGAGCATGAACAGGGGGAAGGGAAGGGGCAGGGGAGAGGGAGAAGCAGACTTCCCACTGAGCAGGGAGCCCCCAGCAGGGCTTGATCCCAGGACCCTGAGATCATAACCTACTGAGCCACCCAGGTGCCCCGAGACTGCTGCTGTCTTTACCAATAGAAAATGTTGTCAAACCTTTGTAATTTTGCAAAAACATATTATCTTTACACAAGTAAATATCACACTGCATATGCAATTTCAGCACCAAATTTAGGGATCGTATTGAACATAATTGACAGTAGTTCAAAGGAGTAGAGGAAAGCCAAGAGAGTAGGTGTACCATAAGTCAAAGGAGATTATTTTTTTGTGTCAAAAGCAAGTGATTAAGTCCTAGGTTGCCCTCTTCCTGCTAAAGACATTTTTCTTCCAATTAAACTTTCCAATTTTAAAATTTACATATATGGAAAGTTATTTAACTATAGAACAATTATACTTGGTTGTTTAAAAAATTAGCAAAATCTTTGTATTCAGCATTTCAATTTATTTTGGGACTATTGGTTTACCTATTTTACAGTTTTTTGCAAGGTTGAACCACATTTTTTCCACTTTATGTTTATTTTTGGTTACTTTTTTAAGATTTTATTTATTTATTTGAAAGAGAGAGAACACGTACACAAGCTGGGTGGGGCAGGCGAAAGGAGAGAGAGAAGCAGGCTCCCCACTGAGCAGAGAGCCCTTCTTAGCGCTCAGTCCCAGGATCCCAGAATCGTGACCTGAGCTGAAGGCAGACACTTAACTGACTGAGCCACCCGGGCACGCTCTACTTCATTTTTAAATACACAAAGTGTTTTAGTTATTTAAAATAAAAGGTTAAATGGGACTATTTTAATTATCATCAATTTTCTGGTCCATTGAAAGTGGCTTATTAGACCCTCTTTTTAGGGGTTCCAGATTTTCTCATAATAGATATTATATAGCTATGTTTTTGCTCTTCATATTTCTGTTTCATAATGAGACATAAGCTCCAAAAGAATTCTTTTTTTCTTTTTCTCCTACTGCCATAGACCTCACTTGAAACTTTCGGCATTTACCACCTTCGAACAGCTGACATTTCTTTTTCTGGTTGAGAAATAATAAACGTTCTAAAATGGTATGTGTTGTTGGACATGAAATACGAAGTCAAGGTACCAGTAATTAATTGAGAGGGGTTAGCAATTAAACTCAGTCCTCTCCAAATAAAGACTCTTAACCTTGCCACAGATATTCTGTTCTGGGGCTCCAAAAACGTGAAGGTGACATTAAGCAGTTCCTCGTATTGAGAGTAGAGGGTGGGGTAAGGAGGGATTTTCTTCGGCTACCATCTAATTTCAGTACATTGTACACTGTGGACTCGCCCCCAAAATCACTGGCTAGTTAAAAGCTAGTCTTCACTTACCAACACTCGAGAATTAGCAGTGGACTTCTTTTAAAACCTCAACTTTTTACAGCTCTTCACAAGGGATCATTGAAATACAAATACATTCGTTTCCTTAGATTGCTACAACGAATCCCCACAAATTTGATGGCTTAAAACAACAGAAATTTATTCTCTCACAGTTCTAGAGACAAAAAGTTTGAAATCAAGGTGTATAGGCAGGGCCAGTCTTCTTTCAGAGGCTCTAGGAGCACACTTTTCCAGCATCTGGTGACTGTCCCCATTTCTTGGCTTGTGACTGTGTCTTTTCAGTCTTTGCATCTGTTTCCGCATCTGCTCCTGCATGATTATCATATCTACTTTTTTTTTTCAATGCTTCCTTATTTGAGGAAGGGGGAGGGTGTTGCAGAGGGAGAGGCAGTAAGAATCTCAAGCCCACTCTACCCTGAGCCAGGAGCAGAGAGCTCTAGGTGGGGCTCAATCTCATGGCCCCGGGGATCAGGACCTGAGCAGAAACTAAGAGTCCAACGCTCAACTGACTGCACCACCCAGCATACCATATCTGCGTTTAAGGATATTTGTGATTGGATTTAAGGCCCACCCAGATAATCCAGGACAATTCTCTGTCAGGATTCTTAACTTAATTACATCTACAGAGACCCTTTTTTTCTGGTAAGATTACATTTACAGGTTCCAGGAAGTAGGACCTGCTATCTTTGGGTGGCCATTATTCAGAATACTATACTATATTTAGACGTGGGCTTGAACTGTCTTCCACAGTCCTGACTGCAAAGCAGAAATTTAACCTGGAGATTCCAAATGCCCCTATCCAACCCTGCCTTCTGCTGTCGTTTTTCTTTGTTTTAAATATATACTTGTATTTTTTTTTTCTGGGTATGCAAGTTAAATGTGCTGTTTTTAAAATTATTTAAAAAATAGGAAAAACTTAGCAAAATAAAAATCATCTATGACCTGAATAGTCAAAAATAACCACTATTAAACATCTCCACTTTTTTCCCTAAGCATTTAGCATTCTCAGCACATGGTATGTACTACATAGATAGTTGATGAAAAAACAAGCAAGTGAACTAGTACATTGCATTGTAGCTTTCTCATATAAAGGACGTGGAGCTTGAACTTCAGGGTCAGGCTGCATCTCTGCACTTCACCAGCTGCATGCTACTCAATCTATTTATGCCTCAACATCCCTGCTGTGAAATGGACAGTTAGAATTGTACCTCCACATAGGGTTTTTTTTTTTTAGAAGATTACAATGTAGAGCAGAGGCTTGGAACATAAGTCTCAGCAGATATTACCTGTAAGACTCAAGATGGAAAAAGGGGTTCTACTCCAAAGGCAGTAATTGTTGGGGGAGGGATTTTGTGTCAACATTTGGATTTTTTTTCTTCCAATTATAGTCTTTCAAAAATGGCATGGAACACCATAAGAAAATTAGTGAGATATTTCGGCTGAACTCTGGATGACCGTGGTATTAGAAAGGGATTCATGTATTTGATAAGCATGAGGACGGTCATTTCTAAGGTCTCTACCGATATTGAGAGTGTGATTATAGAATTTTGAATTTTGAATGATAATGTCTTCCTTTCCCCGTATTCCTTATCTGTTTTCCTCCTGTTGTGAAGGAATTTCTCCATTTTCCAATACATCAAAAACATGTAGACTAATAGAAGGGATCTAAATGTACCTAGACCGGTAATGGCCATGTCCCAGGGTGAATGTTCATGCAGGAGGACTCCTTTGGATTTATGTACTTCTGTTGTGTCCAGAGGGGGTGTTCACTTGGGTCCTTGTGTCTGAGAAGATAGGGTCAAAATATATTACATATTTCTCTCCATCACATTAATGCACAATTAATTAGTCTCCTAGGATCTGAACATGTGTAATAATATTATGCAAATGCTGCTTTAAATGAAAATGAACCCAGAATGACAACGCTTCTCAAGGGCTAAATCTGCAGTTAATATAAAGTAGCAACATAAGACATCTATACAGAGAATTTATTTCTATTTATTCAGTAATTATAAAATAGTCTCATGCTATTATGTTTGTCACAGTTAATTTAAATAATAGTTTGGAAATATTACATCTATTACTTTGAGGGCAAACAGTACATTCTACAATGTGCCCAGTTTTGTGAATACTGCATTCTTTTCTCTATAAGGCAAATTATAGAGGTCAGTGCTTAGGTCAGTGTTCCCCGAAGAGTTTCCACATCAAAATTACTTTGGTAGATTCTAAAATGTATGGATTTGCAAGTCTCCCCTTCACTTCCCTCCTAGCGGCATTCCAGGAATTGGTGTAACTAATTTCAGAGGCTAAAAAGAAACTTAATAACTCTTTATAAAACTTCTTCAACCTTCTTTAAGTAGCAGTAATTGATTAGAAATAGAAACATAAATTGGGTCACTAATCAAAGATAAAGTCCTTAAAGCAGCTTGTATTCATTTATTCATTCATTTTTTTGTTCAAATAGGTATTAGGGATTTACTATGTCAGGCTCTTTGCTTCCCTGAGCTTCATTTCTTCATCTATAAAATGAGAAATACCTACATCACGAAGTCATTGAGCAAATGAATGATATAAATAGCGTACATATTGGTTTAGCAAACTAATAGGTAAGAAATGTCAGCAGTCATCATTATCAATATCATTATGCTGTGTTATCTACTATTATGATTGTTAATTAGAGGTTTCTCTTGGTTAGTCTAGCCTTACAAACGATAGTAAAAAAATGACTTAAAAGTTTTTTTTAATTAGTTTACATCCCTGTTTACTCGACTAGATAATACTAGCAGATACATACATTGAACCTTTACTAGAGCTATCTCATTATTTGGGGATTTGCAAAATATGGGCCCAAAATATCTTTGAGGCTTCTTGGATATAGAAAGATCTTTTTTATATTAAAAGCAGCTAAAAAAAGAGTATGTATCAGGCATTTTTCCACAAGGTACCCAGAGTGACTTTATGAAGTAGGTTCTATTTTTAATCCCATTTTAAGAATGTAGAACTTGAAGAAAAGGGAGGATAACGGTTTTGCCTGAAGTCATATGGCTAATTGGTGGTAGAGTGGGAACCTGAAACTAAGCAGATTAACTGCAGAGCAGATTTACCTAACCAGAAACTTCATTGGCATTGGTAGATTGTTAATATGGCCAGAGTGCTTCTGGGTACAATTTTATATCTTTTTTTTTTTCAATTTTCAACCTTCCCTGAGTGATCCTAAGATCCAGTAGTGCAAAGACATTATTGGAATTTCTCACCATTATATCCTTTGTGCCTAGGAGAGGGCCTGTCATATCCCAAGTGTTGTTTAATAAATATCTGTTGAATGACTTAATGAAATTACTTGCTACAAAGGGAAAAAAATCAAATCAATCTATGTTACGCTAAAAAAACCTGTTGAATAATAATTATTTCCCCTTGATGTCATTTTTCAACCTCTGTCTAGTTGCATTAAATACATACATATTGTTAAGCTGAGACTTTGCCTTGTCCCTTGTGATGTTCATAATCGTTGTCAGTACTGGAAAAAAAATTCTTATTATTGTGTTCATAGAAACTAACAAAGGTACTGCACATGCATACATTTTTTTTCAATCCACATTCTAGAGAATAAGATTACTACGCTTATTTTCAACATCATCTTGCTTTTACCCAATATCTTGTGGTTTTGGCTCAGTGATTTGATAGTAACTAGAGATGAGCTTCTTTTTTAATAGCAATTTAGGCTGAAAATGAGACTTATCGTTTTGAACTATGTTTCTTTTGCCAACTCTTAGCTCTCAAGCTATAAAAGATTTTGTTTAACATATTACCTCATTTTGAAGTTTTTTTTTTTTTTAATATTTTATTTATTTATTTGACAGAGAGACAGGCAGTGAGAGAGGGAACACAAGCAGGGGGAGTGGGAGAGGAAGAAGCAGGCTCTTAGCGGAGGAGCCTGATGGGGGCTCGATCCCAGAACGCCGGGATCACGCCCTGAGTCGAAGGCAGACGCTTAACGACTGCGCCACCCAGGTGCCCCTCATTTTGAAGTTTTAAAGATTCTTAAGGAAAAGATATTTCCTATAACGGGTAAAAATAAGCATAATTCCATTCTGAATATGCTGATTAGTTATTGACATGTAATTATTGCCACATGTACTGAACTTCCATCAAAAATGTTACATCTCCTTCTTATATACTCGAGCCTCTTCTCCATGATCCTCCAAAATTTCCAGTGAAGCATATTGAACATTGTGGGGTCATATGCCATTTCTTAGAAAACTCAGAGCACTTGTACCCTATTTTGTCATTCAAGATCCCAGCAAGAAATTGATGGCTCCACTTTAAAAGGGGTAATTGTAGACTGTATGATAAAGAAACCATTTATAAAGTGTTGGAACGGTTCATAGAAACCCACAGATAGGGAAAACATCCTGGGCCTGTTGGCTCCACTTGAACCAGGGGAAGCCTGCAAATTTAGGAGATGTGGACTAAGGTATCCAATGCAAATAGGGCCAAATTTCTGGCTAGCATGGATGAGGGCAGTCTGTCTTTCTTGTGCTACGACCTCTCAAAACCAATCTGAAGTCAGAGATCAAGAGAGCCGGGTTTATGAAATTTATAGAGATTAGTTTCCTGAGGTACAGAATAGAATGATGGGTGGAAAGAAGACAGAGGGAGGAGCCAAAAGAGAGCATCCAGCCCAACTACGATTGAACAGAAAATTAAAGAATAACACAGAGTTTTGGCTCAAGTACATGGGCTTATTGGAGCTTAATTCTTCTTTATTCCCCGTTTCAAATAAGAGGCACCACCTTCCTCTAGATATACAGAAGAGAAAAACTGAAGTCATCTTGGACTCATCCTTGGTTATTCCCTATTGTTTTAACTCTGTCCAGTTTCCTTTGTATTTCCAAAAATTGTATCTCCAGTAATGCATCTCTGGGGTATATTCATGCCATTTCTGCTGCCAGCACCTTTTTGTAAGTCTTGACGTTGCCATCTCTGACAAATTAATTGCTTCATGGTAACAAACTTCTAAGAGGCTGGTATTCCTAACTCTCCATCTGCTTTGCTCTAGAGCCTGCTTGTGTTTTCGGTTGTCACGGATGGCAAGTGCAGCATCCTCTGCCCCAGGTTAGACTTTCCACGGGTGTCCTCAACATCACCGACAGTCTTTACTTCCTAATTATTCCTCCATGTGAAAATTCTCTTATTCTTACGTGCTCTGCGCATATGGCCCTAATTACTGCTTTTGCTGATGTGATTTCCTCCATTTTGGAAGATTACCCCTAGCTCACTAAATCTTAAAATCTAATCTTCCTTTAAAAACCATTTTTTTCATATTACCTTTCTTAACTAATCAGACTGCTCTAATGATGCTCTCTTCTTAAACTTTTATTTTATCTGTTTGCTTTTCTACATACTCGTAGGTACTTATTTCTTGTATAGTCATGTATTATGTTATTCTTATACTGAGAGTAAAGAGTTTATTTCTTTCATGCACTTCACATCATCTGAAATAGTTTTAGAAATAATATCTGACATATGGTAGTGTCTCAGTAAACTACTCCTCAGTCAGATTGGGCACTTTTATTTTACTTGCTCATTAGTTGTTTATTTGTTTCCTTAGCTAATTTAGAGCAGCTCTGGAAAGAATTAACCAAACCCATATAAACAGTGCATACTTTTTGACTACTGATTTCTCACTTAGGGATTTGTCCTACAGAATAAGTTAAGAAGGAGCTCAAAGATTTAGTTTCATGGATATTCACAAAAATGTTCTTTATAATAACATTTACAAAAAACCATAATTGCTTTACAACAGAGGATGTGAGAGTATGTCTCACATCAGAGGATGTGAGAGTATTCAAACAAGCACTATACTATTTAGTTTTAAAAAATGATGTTGATAATTAAATTGGCATAATAACAATAACATGATTTTTAAGTTTGGAAGCAGATAATAAATTAGGCTTTATTTTTATTGTTTTTTGTAAAAGTCACAGATGTTAATACACATACATACATAAATATATACAAATATGGCTAACATTAATTATCTATGGCAGTGGTAAATTACAGATTTTCAAAATTTATCTGCATTTTCTAACAATACAAAATTACAAAATGCTTTGAAAATAACTATCACAATTAAGACTCGTCTCTCAGTTTACAGACTTTAAGTGTATGGTTTCTATACAAGCTGATAAGTCAGCTGTTTCAATTAAATAACTTTATTTTACTTACTGAATGACTTAAAGAATTAACCAGTGCAAATGTTCTTCATTTACAATATATCCTGCCCTAACCACTGTCTACTGATATTTAAACTGACATCAAAATTTATTTGGAAAACAGACAAAATATAAAATCTGTAAGATGTCAAATTTGAAAATGGAAATAAAAATTTCAGCCAGAAGTAGCGATTTCACATGTTTGAAAAAGACAACAAAGGATAGCATACTTTGTCTTTTAATAACCAAGTGAGGTGTTTTGGGATTTCATGAAGGAGAATGGCTCTTGCAGGAGAATTATTTGTGCAGGAGAATGGCTTAAATTAAACGTATACAATATATGTACAGCTTAAGATCCTAAGTAGAACCTGAAGGCATAGAATTAAACAGGAGCCATACATACCCACATACAAGTATACAAGCGTGCATGCATGCATAAATGAATATTGTATCTGTCTAGAAGGTGAGATGCTGTGTTCTAACACTCAGCTAAACCACAAATTTAATGACTTCACAAAATCATTTCACTAAGTAAAATAAACTCTTAATTGAAGCCACTGATTTTATCATTTTATATGGAAACCATTATAGATTCAACTTGTAGATAAAAAAATATCTTAATTATGATGAATATTTTCAATGTATTTAGTAATTAAAAAAAATTATTTGAAAAGTACCAGAAAACAAAATGGGATCCACAGGCCAGAGACTCTAGATATGATAAGAAGTAGGAAAGTCTACTTCCTGGAGGAGGAAAATAAAGACAGTATCTCCACCCCTTCATCTTGTAAGCAGGGAGGGAGAGGGGGATGTCTAACCTATAAGGCCTTGGGCGTTAGTTAGGGAGTGTTATGCTTTCTCACTCTGAGCCTAGAAGTGGACGAAGTTGATGACTATAATTTTCTGTGCCAAACCAGGTAGGATGAAAATTGAGTACAATATTACTTGAGCTAAATATTGCTTCAAACTGGAAGAACTGGAGGGTAAAATATGGTTCACAATAATACAGGCTTTTAAATCCAGCATGCTTGGTTTTGAATTTTGGCTTTACTACACTCACAGTACTTATTCACTTACTTACTCACTCAACAATTTTTAGCATTAACCTTATGGCAGGCAAAATACTAGGCATTGGTGGTAAATTAGGGAGCAAAACACATATTATCCTTGCTCCCTTTCAGTTTAATGATGGAGATAGACATTAATCAAATAATTTTACAAATAACATAATTGCATAAAATGGTAAATCAATGCAGGAAAATTTTCTGGAAGCTGTGCAAGTATATTTTGGATGCTCAATTAGTGGTTATAAAATAATCCAGGAAACAATGTAGTTCTAAGGTAGATGGGAGTATGATACTACTTAATAGAATTTATGATACTATTTATTTATTTACCAGCTTGATTATAGAAAGTGATAGAAAACATCAAAAGCAAACAGTAGAAAAATGAGCTTATAGACCAGAACTTTATCCTAGGACAAATGAAAGGCATTGAAGATTTTTAAGCAAGAAAATTGCAGGGTGAAATTTCTGTTTCTAAAGATACTTTGACTACATTAAGGAAAAAAGTGGATTGAAAGATTTTTGGGTATTATGGGGGAATTCAGTGAATTTGAAACATACCAGACCACAAGGGTGCCTGGGTAGCTCAGTCAGTTAAGCGCTTGCCTTCAGCTCAGGTCATGATCTTGGGGTCCTGGGATTGAGCCCCATGTCGGGCTCCCTGCTCATCAGGAGTCTGCTTCTCCCTCTGCCCCTCCCCCTGCTCGTGGTCTCTCTAAATAAAATCTTAACACACACACACACACACACACACACACACACACACACACCATACCAGACTGCAGACAACAGTCACTTGAACTAGGGAGTGGTGGTAGTAGAGATATACTAGAGATGATGACTCCTACATTTCTGGCTTTTGCAACTGATTAGAAGAAGACAGCAATCACAAAGCTAGGGAATACATAAACAGGACCAAAAATAATTGCATTTAAATTGACTAAATTTATTTAAGATGTTTTTGAGATATCCAGATGAAAATTCAAATAAGGTCTTGGATATAAAGGTCTGAAGCTCAGGGAGCCCTGAGTTAGAAATAGTAATCGGATGTTCACTGGTTTATAGTTGGTTTTTGAAGTCATGAGCATGAATGAGATAGCTCTGAGAGAAAATAAAGTCAGAAGAGAAGGAATCATTGGATACATCTTTGAAACACTTTAATATTTAAAGGACACTTGGAGCCAGCAAAAGAGACTCAACAGAAAACTAAGAAAAAAACCTGTAGAAAACTAAGAAACCAAGGAAAGAAGGTGTTTCAAGAAAGAGTGGTTAATAGTGCTGAATGTTCCTGAAAAGTCATAATTTATTGAAGATTGAAAATTGTCAAGCATACAATTAGAATTGTGGGTGCACAAACCAGGCTGCAGTGGATACATGTAAGGAAATAGATTCAATGTACCCAACTCTTTACTAGGCAAGGAAAAAAAAAAAGATGATAACTGGAGGGGGAGGGGGAGTCAAAGTAATATCTTTTAATAGGATAAAATTTTAAGTGTGTATCAGTACTAATGGGAATAACACACTAAAGAGAGAAATCTAGCAGAAAAGAGAAGGAATAATTAAGAGAAGGCTCTGGTAACATTGGCTAAGTTATTTATATCTCTGCTTTGGTTTTCACAGCTGTAAAATGGGGAAAATAATACCTACCTTATAAGACTATTCTAACAAATAATATGATGTTGATAGAATGCTCAGTAAAAATTTTGGCACACAGAACACATTTAATAAATCAGTGCTTAAAATGAACTCAGCACCTAATACAGTGTCTTACACACATTAGGTGGTCAACAAATACTTATTAAATGTTGAATGAATATGATTCTGTTACATGATTTTTGATTAGATGGGAATATAAATGAGTCTGATGTGTATTACTATATACCGTATTACAGATACAACTTGGATATTCACTGATGTTGGGTATGATGATATTCAGTATTTGCCTTCTGATGATGTTGATGTTTGGGGCATTTGTGTTCACAGGGTACTATTTTTCTGCCTGGAAATAAAGTCGTTGAGCATCCCTGCAATGAAGAGAGTCCAGGAAAATTCCTTTTTGAAGTAGTTCCAGGTAAGATAGTTTTCTGGTTTGATTAAGTTATTGCCATTCCATGTTGGTAAAAGTGAAGACACACAACCTTTATTCTTCTTGAGTTGTGGCTAAGAACATTAATTTGAAATTTGGTTAGTATTTACACAGGTAATGATTCCAGGTTTGTACCCCAGTACAAATGATCGCGTGCACACACACACATACACACACACAGTACACACTCGGCCACTTGACTATTGGATGTCCATTTGTCCATGAGATTCCAGAGTTGACCAGAGGTCATGATACAACATTTATAGGGGACTATGGAGACAAAATGAGTTATACAGTGCTCTTGTGATAGGAAATTGGGCAAGGTGTTACAGGTGGAATGCGTTGCCCAGCTGATTCACTGTCATATTTCTTCACAAATTGCATCTTAAAGGAACCTTTGCTCTAAAAAAACAAAACGAAAATCCCCATTCAGTGACTAACCAAACATTGCAGTTCTGTACCTCAGCTTTTCTCCCAACCAACCACTTCCACATGTTTGGCTTATAGCATTGAGGATATCTCTCCCAAGCCATGAGATCCTGCCGTTAAATTTCTTCAACATCTGTTCATTTTTTTCTAGTCATCTGCATCCTTCTTTCTCAGAGTACCTGATATCTTCTTAAATGTTTGACACATTCAACAACTTTTTTTCAAGACCATGATCTACTTCTTTGATCAGTTCTTTAGCCCTCCCTTAATCCTTGATGTAAGAAAAAGTGTTAGGAATGTGGTTTTTACAGCATTGGCTCTGGTCAACCCAGTTCATGTGATACTGGCACTGATTTAATCACAGTCTAGGGTGTGTGAATTTATTTGGGTGACTAATATGTAATGCATATCAATAATGCTGGCACGAAGGTCATCAATAAAACAATTTTCCCTGGATTTATAAATGCTGGGAATCTGAAACGTGGAAGCATATTTTCTTCCCCTCACGGGAAACAGCTGTAGCGCTGAGTTCATCTGGCTCATGATGGAATCCATGACTAAATGTTAATTAATGCAGCTGAAGCGCAGAAAGGTTAGTCAGATGCATTGTGTTATTTGTTTTCCCCCGGGGAGAACACATTGTCAGAAACCTGAATCTTGTTTGCCTTATTAAAATCTTTTTATACTTACTTTTTAGTGGAATACCCTGTATAGAACCAAATTCCAGATGTTGAAAGTCTTTGAAGTATCACTAGAGGAAATTTCTTTCCCTATTTATTTGCAACATTAGTGCCTATTGGCTTTTAAGTGAACGTGGTATTAAACTGATGGCTTTGACTCCTTATCTCCAATAATACGAAAGGTCTGCTTTTCCATTCTGTCTATGGAATGTACAGAGATTTCATCTTTTGATGAAGGTGTTCTGATATAACATAGATGGATATTGTCAAGATTGTTCCAGAGAGAACTGTGTCTTCAAGCCCAGGAAGTCTCACAACTTCCCCTCTAAGACTGCTGCTCTAGGGCATGTGTTTCACATGCAGGGCATATGCCATCATGGCTTTTGATGAGCAAAGCCCAAGTTTCAGACTGTGTGATGTGAAATCTGAAGGTTGTCCTTTCAAAAAAAGATTTCTTCAAGGAAATTTAGGTTTGCTGCTGTAATTACAGAAATAAACATATTATGCCCATAGCTCATTTGAAAAGATGCTTCCTGAATCATTAATATAATATGTAGTAGCTTCTAAATTAGGTTTTATAGTTCTGAATTATCTTAAGGAGTGACAAGAGAATTGTGCCAAATGATCCTTTAAAGAGGGAGTTGGGAAAACACTATGGCAACCTTGAGAATGCAGTGTTTGTGCCATTATTCGTGGTCATGGGGGCTTTATTTCTGTGTACCTCACATTAAGAGGGAATTTCCAGACAAATGCTTCTGTACTTGTATGAAAATGTGCAGATCTATATCACATGATTTTTAACCAATTTTTGCAAAATTAGGATTACTAACTACACGTGATTTATCTTTGCAAATGAGAATGATAAGATGGTGTTTTCTAATTATTCCAATTGTGGGGACTCTGGTAAGTTGCAAGAGTGTTTTCATTTTCCAGAAAGTGTGGGAAACAGGAAGGGCTGTAGCAATGTGGTCAGTGCCTTGGACAGAAGCTTCTGCAGTCCTGCCTGGCAGAGGATCCTTAGAACACATATTTATTCTATATTGGCTTTCTCTGTGGAATTCTCTCAATCACCACTTTTGAAAATCCATCCTACGAATGATGTTTACAGATCCAACATGATTCTGTCTTTATGTACAAATACCTTAAACCCAACTACCCAAGGTGTATCAATGGATAGGATTAAATCCTTTAATCTCACATGCCTGTAATTATTTCCAGCAAAACTAACCAAAGCCTCCCAAAAGCTCTGCCAAATATTCTAGTACCATATATATGCACACATATTTTCGTGCGAGTGTGTGTGTGTGTGTCTATAGACACACACATACAGTTTATCAGTATATGTGCTATATATCTTTATAATTCTTTATATTATAGGATATTATAGTATATAATTCTTTATAATTTATATATATATGTGAAATATATATATATCCTATGTAGAAAGGAGTTTTTGTTTTGTCATTTTCGTTTTCTTTTAATCTGAAATGTCCCCTGAAATTAAGTAATAGTCATGTGTAAATAATACAAAAAGATTTTTCAATAAAATTGAAAGTCTCAAATCTTTGTATATTACTTAATTAAGTTTGTATATTATTTTTCTAAGCAGGTTTTACAGTTTTGTAAAAAAATCTACCTAAAAACAAATCTACCACAATTTAGGGTTAATTTCTTTTAAACCTGCTATTATTCCATGAAATGAATTGTCTCTAAATAATGCCATGATTTATAGCATTTCACTCCAGTTTTTTTCTATTCCTCTACTCGTTATTCAAAATGGAGATTTTAGCCAAATTGGCAAATTTGAAGACTTTGCTGTCAGGCATGCCAAATTTTAGACTGGAGTGAACTTTTATGGCCAAGTGCTAAGCTTTTGGGAAATGTGGTTGAGAAAGGAATGTTGGCAGAATTTAATGTATAGTACTTGAAGTAAGAAAATGCAGTCAGTCTCTTTGCTTCTCAAAATGTGTTCTGGGCAAATTTTCCTTAATGCTGTTTAAAAAAAATAAACAGAATAATTAATGGATGATGATGTCTTAACTTTCTTTGAAGAATAGTCTGTCAGAAGGAGAACACATAGTGATTCAGAGACACAGGCAGGCAAAAGGAGACAAGGAAGTGGGTACTCTATAAGAGGCGGGAGCCACCTCTTCTCATCATGGTGTCTCTAACACCTGGTACAGTATAATGCAAGGTGCTGAATAAATACTTACTGAAGTGTATATGTTTACCAGGTTTACAAAGGATTCGCAATTCTGTGAAATGGTTTTATTGGTGGCAATAGCTACTCCCAACTTGGCAATGATGAAGTCTTATTTCCTGCTGTGTAGGATCTTTCCATCCCCTGGTGCAGCAAAGACCTCTTTGTAGAGCTAGTGGCTGGCGTGGAGGGAAATTCTTCACATCCTCGGTCCTATTTCTCTGCTTTCCTTTCTGATAATGCCACCAAGGGAGCGATGGAAGAAGGTACAAGTGTGCCTACACAGAAGCTATTGCTGGGGTTAGCCCCTCAACACTGACTGGTTATTATATCCCTTTACCAAGGTCGACTCACTCATAGAGTACATTTGTGGATTATTTAGCATCCCTAAAATGGGAAATCTGCTTCACATGATAGAATTTTCCACTTTAGGCATGGTCCTGTTAGATGGGATACCATCAGAAGGGCTCAAGGCCAGCCGCTTTCTTTGTGCTCATTCATCTACCAGGAAACTCATGTACCTTGGTCTGCCAAGGAGGGATAATGCAGGCTCTTTGACTATTGCGGCCTCCCTCAACGCTGTCATCTTGCCCCTTTCTCCATGAAGCGTAAGCTTCAGACCCCGCAGATTGAATGGCTTGCCAAGCTTCATGTGAGTCCACAACTTGGAGAAGGTGTGACAGTTATAACACACTTCACAATTTACCAGAAACTTTCCTGTGCTTTCCCAATTTGTTCTGATGGCTGAGAAAATTTCTTTTCCTCCCCTTCAAAAACTAGAGTTTATCTTGAAAATTCTTCTCCAAGAGGCACTTTCTCTGTCCTACTCTTCCTCTTGTTATAGTCAGAGGCAGGGAAATGGGGTTTGGGTTTCTTCTTGGAAATGCATTCTCTCTAAGCCTTGCAGGGATGTGGTTAGGTATGACTTCCATTGTGGTTCTCAACTTAGAATGAAGGTTTTAAGCATTTTTTTCTTCAGATTTTGATCTTAATAACAATTCCAGGATAATGGAAAGACAACTTTTTATCTATATTTATCTGTGCTCTTAGATTGGATTCCAGAGAAGCACACTTTGATGGAGAGTGATGTTGAAAGGTGTATTGGGGATTGAAAAAGATATATGCACCGCTATGTTTATTGCAATATTGTTTTGAATAGCCAAGATGTGGAAGCAACCCAAGTGTCATTTTATATACATACAAATATATGTATAAATTAGCCATAAAAAATAATGAAATTGCCATTTGTAACAACATGGGTGGATCTAGAATGTATAATGCTAAGTGAAACAAGTCAGAGAAAGACAAATACCATATGATTCCCCTCATATGTGGAATTTGAGAAACCAAACAAATGAACAAAGAATAAAAGAGACAAACAAAAAAACCATACTCCTAAATACAGAGAAGAAAGTGGTTGCCAGAGGGGAGGTGGATGGGGGAATGGGTGAAATAGGTGAAGGGGGTTAAGAATGCATTTATCTTGATGAGCACTCAGTCATGTATAAAATTGTTGAATCGTTACATACTTGAAATTAATATAACAGTGTATGTTAATTACACTGGAGATGATAGATAGATGATAGATGATAGATATATTTTTTTTAATTTTTTTAAAGATTTTATTTATTTATTCGACAGAGACAGAGACAGCCAGCGAGAGAGGGAACACAAGCAGGGGGAGTGGGAGAGGAAGAAGCAGGCCCATAGCAGAAGAGCCTGATGTGGGGCTCGATCCCATAACGCCGGGATCACGCCCTGAGCCGAAGGCAGACGCTTAACCGCTGTGCCACCCAGGCGCCCCGATAAATATTTTTTAAAACATGTGTTGGGGAATGCTCTCTGGAGATATTTCATCTGTGACAAGCAAGGAAAGCAGAATCAGGCAGAAGAAGCTGGCCCACAACACCGTTGCAAATGGGAGGCCCCTTAGAGCTGCTCTAAACTGAGGAACCAGACCTTGTTTCTTGGCATCAGCTGGTTTAGTTGTTGAAGGGGGAAGGGGAGACAGATAAACTCAGGTGAAGCAGCTTCCTGTTGCAATGGAGAGCAATTTCCATGAAGGCTTCTGTGAGTCATCAGCACCCAACATACCAGCTTCTGGGATCTAGACAGAGCAGTACCGTATCCATGATAGTAGCTATAGCTGTATTTCTATCTAGCTTTCTGTATGCCAAGCAATGTTCCTGTCTTTTCACATGTATCAATTAATTTGATCCTTCTCACATCTCCAGGAGGCCAGCTCTGTTACCTCTATTTCCAGATAAAGAAACTGAGGCCCAGTGAAGTAATTTGATCAAGGTCAAATAGCTAACACTACCAGTGAATGCATATGAGTGTGTGCTGTGTGTGTGTGTGTGTGTGTGTGTGTGTGTGACTTATTTACCTTTACAAAGGTAAAGTTCCAGAAAATCAAAATGAAGTTATATATTATGTTCTGGCTTAAAAATATGAGGTATTAGAGGCTGGAGCATGATTTCTGAAAGATGAGCATGTAAGCTTTTTATTATTATTAATGGAAATAGATATATTTGTATTAAGAGTTTTGGCACTGGAAGTGAGAGTAGGCATTTTCATTTATTTCAATTATTCATATGTTGAAGCCTATCATAAAAATAGGACTAGATAAAGGTGCCCACTTATAGTTCTTTTGATTGTATATTCTAAGGTCACAACTATACTGTCATAAAAAACTGGGGAGAAAAACTCACTTGCCTGCAGTAGCCTTACTTATATGTGAATAACTGTACCAAAGAAGGAATGTGTATCTGTAATTTTTTCCTATGGAAAACAGTGGCACGCTGGGACTCAGCTTTCTTCATTATGGAACTCACTTTGCTAAATTGTCTCAGCTTCTTCACGAACTCCCTCCACAGGCTCGCCAAGTTTTCGCTCACTGTCTAGCCACCAGCAAGCACATTTAATATTACTCATATGTTGGGAAGCAGTACACCGACCTGCATAGGTATTATCCAAGGGAAGACTCATTATGATTGTCAAGGGCAATTACCAATATTCCAGACTCTCAAAGCTCCATCTCGGCCCAGTGCCCCAAATCAATCATAACTAGAACTGGGAGGTTTTCTTATCCTCTTCCCTCCTCCAGGGGAAGAAAAGAGGTAAACACAGAAGAAAAGGGGATGAGAGATGAAGAGACAGCTATGGAAATGGAAAAAAAAAAAGGAGAAATTTTGAAGGGTAATCCAAGGTGATTTTCATCTGCCTGGAAATGAAATTAAGGACTTCAGAAAAGGTGTCATCTCTCCTGCCGTTATCTGTGACTATGCTAATTATTTCCAATACCCTCTGACAATTGCATATCACTTCTGTAAATTTCAGGGTTTTTATGAACTAAGTGAAAAGTGAGGGAGCATGGGTACTTAGACAAATCAATAACTGCATCTTTTTGTCAGAAAAATGTAAATACCTATCAAAATTGCAAATAATGGGGGGGGGGGTTCAAAGATTCCCTGAAACCCAATTGTGGACTCTAGATTAAGATCCATAGCTTAAATTTGGGGTTCAGAGACTTTATTATTTTCTAATTATCAATCTATCGTTTTTCTCCATATTTAGCTATTTATCTCTATGTTCCTAGGCATCTATCTATTTCATCCATATACATGCATGCATAAATGTGACAAAAATTTTTTTCTACTATTTGTAATCACATTGTATATGGTTAATCAGTTTTTACCTTTATCTCCCTGATCTAGTTGTTTTTTTCTCCTGGTTCTATGATTGTGTAACTCTCCAGACCTGTTTCATGCATTTACAAAAGAACTCTTCCTAGGTAGAATATTTCATGGGTCTGGAGACTGTATAATTTTTAATTTACCAAAACTTGAACCTATTCAGATGGTCAGTGCAGCTGCACTATAGAATAAGCCCTCTGAGAAATAGATTGTTCTGAGAGATAGTCCTGGGTGTCTCTGAGAAAGAAAACAGCTTGACCAGTTTTTGAGTTTTCAGAAAATTATTTGAACACCAGCAATGATAGTTTATATAACATCCATGTCTGTACTTGCAGTTCCTCCTAGGATGAATAAAGTATTTGGTTATATTAATTTGCTGGCATTTAAAAATGTAAGCCAGTGTTGATGTCTATTTTCTGTGAAAATACGGAGATATTTTAATAGTGTTCTAGCATTAAAGGCAAAAAAGTTGGTCATCTTCTTGATCATTATTTAAATATGCTGCTAAGGCATTTAATTTTACCACACTGTCTTTATCCTAACTTTTTCCCCCTCTTTTGTGTTAGCGCTGTAAGTTAAAATCCATGCAATTATATTCGCTACCCAAAGGCAACTAGGACAATCTCTTTTTTTTGTCTGCCTAAGTCTGTAGGCAGCCTTGAAGCTTGTATTATTTTTTTTCTTAGTTAATGTGTGGAAATCATTTCGAGAATGTGAGTAGGAGTTGTTTATGGTATGAAAACATAATTCTATATACACAAGTAATTCTGAACATGAATTAAATAAATGCATTCAAAATCAGCATGTTTTTGCTACTATGTATTCTTTTCTTTTAAAAAAAGTGCGATTTTTTTTTTTTTTTTTTTTTTTTTTTTTTTTAAAATTTTATTTATTTATTCGACAGAGATAGAGACAGCCAGCGAGAGAGGGAACACAAGCAGGGGGAGTGGGAGAGGAAGAAGCAGGCTCATAGCAGAGGAGCCTGATGTGGGGCTCGATCCCATAACTCCAGGATCACGCCCTGAGCCGAAGGCAGACGCTTAACCGCTGTGCCACCCAGGCGCCCCAAAAGTGCGATTTTTGCTTCAAAATTCCCTTCCTACTTAAAATGCCTTAAAATATACATTTGAAAGAGGCTATTAACACGATACAAAGGGCATTTTAAAATGTGGGTAATCCCTTGAAATGCTGGTGACTGCCATGTCAACTGGAAGGCATTTGGCACGTTTGTGAACCCATTTGGAGTGTGATCTTAGGATCACACTTAGGAAGAGTGTCTGTTGAGGAGTGCTCTTTTCCAGGGGTGGTATCCATGTTCATCCATCCCCATTTAATTCTAGTATCCACTCTGTATGCCAGATCAGGGTCAGCAAACACTTTCTGGAAAGGACCAGGGAATCAGTATTTTAGGTTTTGCAGGCCATATATTCTCTATTATAACTACTCAACTCTGCCATTAGAGCATAAACAAATAGGTATTGACTGTGTTCCAATAGAACTTTATTAATGGACACCCAAGTTTTGCATTCTATATAACTTTCAAATATCAAGAAATACTATTTTTCCTTTGATTTTTTCCAACCACTTAAAAACACACAAAAAAATAGATAGTAGGCCAGATTTGGTTCATGGGCTGGAGCTTTTAGACCCCTGTAGCTAGATAAAAAAAGCAAACCTATGAAAAGGAGGCTGAAGATACTAATATAAATCACTAATCCCCACTGGTGCCACTGGAGCCAGAATTAGAACTCTGAGACAGCCTGTCTCCCCAGGCCGTAGCATCACCCACAGCCTCAAAATCATGATTCGGGAGTTGTTTGCCAACAGTTTTATTTAGAAGCTTCATCTTTTAATACCACCTTTTTTTTTTTTTCCAATCATGATGAATATAAAAACTTTTAGTGACCAAACTGAAATTCTCTATTTAAACCCTGTTTTAGCTCATTTAGAACTCCAGATTCTGCCCAGAGCTAAACTCTGTTATGTGACTTTTTAAGAAGTGAATACCATTAACGGGAGATTGGGTATGCCTAGCATGAAAACAACAACAACAACCCATGTTTTGTTTAGTCCATACAAGTTCAGGGAGCTATAAGTATTCTGAAATGGAAGCGTCCCTTACAAGATCAAGTAAGCTCCGAGTGTCTTCTAAACTCACCGTTTCACAGAGTACACCAACATCTTAAAAATTTAAGTATCTGACAGAAAATGACACTTTGTTTATGGGTGAACTAATGAGCTCATTTTCTCAGAGGGGTAGTTTATTTTTCTTACTACTCATTTATTAACATCTCTCTACCCCTAACCCACCAGGTTTTTTAACATCAGCAATGAGAAACACTGCTGTCATATTTACAGCTAAGGTTTACTGAAGTAGGTGTCTGGCCCTGTACTAATGCATGCCAGGCTTTATATACAAGGGCATATTTAAGATGTGACCACACTTGTGATTGATGCCATTCTCCTCCCTGATGAGCAGTGGTACACATTCACATCTTTTCTTTTCTTTTCTTCTTTTTTTCTTTTCTTTTTCTTTTCTTTTTTCTTTTCTTTTTCTTTCTTTCTTTCTTTCTTTCTTTCTTTCTTTCTTTCTTTCTTCCTTCCTTCCTTTCTTTCTTTTTTTCTTTCTCTTTTTTATTATGCTATGTTAGTCACCATACAGTACATCCTTAGTTTTTGATGTAGTGTTCCATGATTCATTGCATATAACACCCAATACTCATTACAACATATGCCCTCCTTAATACCCACCACCGGGCTAACCCATCCCCCCACCCTCTTCCCTCTGAAACCCTCAGTTCGTTTCCCGGAGTCCATAGTCTCTCATGGTTCGTCTCCCTCTCTGATTTCCCCGTCTTCATTTTCCCCTTCCTTCTCCTAACATCCTCCATGCTATTCCTTATGTTCCACATATAAGTGAAACCTTTTGATAATTGTCTTTCTCTGCTTGACTTATTTCACTTAACATAATCCCCTCCAGTTCCATCCATGTTGATGCAAATGGTGGGTATTCATCCTTTCTGATGGTTGACTAATATTGCATTGTATATATGGACCACATCTTCTTTGCACAAGCCAGGCTTCCCTCCCACCCATCTGAGGCCACCAAACCACCATACGTTACAGCTTTCTTATACCAGTAAGAATAAGAATATGAGTAGGTTCCTGTCTAGATCCCACAGAGGCCAAATATCTAAGCGTTAAGAGAAATAAAGAGGACAAAGGAAGAAATGAGATTAAAGGTTTAAAAGTCAGTGTGCTCTGCATTTTCTTCCTATGTCCTGGGGACTCACGTTTCGTATATTGCCTGTATTCTGTTTCTTCCCCATTAGAGTTGAAGCTCTTCAATTCTGTCCCTTGTGCCTAGCAGAGTGGCTGTCATCGAGGATATGCTCAGCAAGTGTCTGCTCAATTAATAAATACTCTAGGCTTTGGTTTTATTATCTATGGAATGATTGCACTGGATGAATCAAAATTTTAAAAGCCTGTAGCTCTGAATTATTGAACTTGATCAGAGCTTTCTCTCTACACTGATGGAGACTGGAGACCAGGGAAATTCATGAATTTCACAGACTGTACTCTTTAAAAACGCAGTCTGCTTTGCCTCATCTTCAGTCCTTCATTAGCACGAAAACCAATAGCGTCTTTTAGTACCTCGGTGGCAGCGGCTGTTCATTAACGAGTTACTTGCTGGCATAAATGTGATTTTCTCCCTCATTTTTTCTTTGTGGCATTGTTTTAATTATGCATTCACGGGCCGTGTGTGTTTACCTGTCTTTTTCATCCAATAATTGAAAAGGGCTTTGCAATCCAGGCATGCTAAGAGGATAGTGAAGTGCTAAACAAGGCTGTTACTGTGAAAACAGAGCTTCTCCAAGACGGTTGTTCTTCTGTGGAAGCGGCTCTTTGAGTGTGTCCGAGGGAGTTGGTGGCCAGTCATCGGAACAGCTGATACGTTAGAAATGATATGGGAAGGAGGAAGAGAAATCAGACTTCAAGGAAAAGGAATGGAGCAGAAGGACAATGAATGTGCAGCACAAGAGCTGTTAATTAGGGGTGGGAACTAAGCTTGCAGCGGGGATAACACTGGCATATTTCTGTGCCTGTGCCCGCGCTCAGCGAACCACGGAAGGCTTTTTCATTTTTCTCTTCTTTTCTTTTTTCTTTTCTTCTCTTTGCTTTTCTTTTCTCTTTTCTTTTTTCTTTTCTTCTCTCTTCTCTTCTCTTCTTTCTCTTTCCTCTCCTCTCCTCTCACTCCTTCTCTCCCTCCTCCCTCCTCCTTCTCCCCTCCCTCTCCCTTCCTCCTCTCCCAGCTCTCCCTGCTGCCCCTGCCCCCATCCTCCTCTCCCTCCATCTCTCCCCCCCTTCCTTTTTCTTAATTGAAAACTGAGCTGAAGTGGTTCTGAATGTTTCAAAAAGTGAAATCTCAAGAATCATCTGCAGCCCAAGCATGCGCCCTTGGGCCTGTTGGACTTTCTGGCTTTGAAACAAGTGTTATCTTTGTCTATTCTTTATTTGCCCTGCTCATCATTCAAATGCTACCTTTCTTAAAAATTGTTCTTCTTTACAATCCCCATTACATCAGGCCTAGAAAAGCCCAGATGGCAATCCTGAGAGGTCCTGGATCCTGCAGAAATGTATGGTCCAACCTGCTGACATCCCTACACCCTAGATAAGAAAACTGGCAACTTAACGGGAGAACCACTAAGAGTTATAAGACCCCAGTTCATTCCAGGCACTTTGCTAACGATTTTGCTCAATACAAACTATTTGCTTTCGGTATATGGGAATAGAGATTATGTAGAAACTGTCCTGTTTCACAGTTATCTAGGAAGAGGGATGCCGAAGATGGGAGGACTGGGAGGTTATGGTGAGAGGGACAGCAGTGGGGGCCACCCTGGAAGCCAGCGGTGGAAGAGGATAGAGGTGTAGATGTCTCTGTCGGACACAACCAGGATCAGTTCCTAGCTCAGACACAACCCGGATTAGTCCCCAGCTCCAACTCTGGAGCTGGCTGCTTAGGCTCTCTAAACCAGTTTGCTCGCAGGAAATGCAATGAAAGAATGCTCCCTCATGAGGTTGTGGTGAGGATGGGAGGAGCTAAGAGTGAAGAACACTTTGCCCTCTGCCTGGCCTGAGTGAGATTCACTAAAAAGGAGCAGTATTCTGGAACAATTGTCTGCAGAGGGCCACAAGTAAGATCTGGCTTGGATACTGAATTGTCTCAGTTTGGATCCTAAATGCAGCAGAAATGTAGGAAGCGACAAGTCAATGTGGACTAGGGTAATCAAGGAAGCCTTCCCGGAGGCAGTGAGTCTGCAGCTGGAATTTAAAGAAACTGCAGGATTTTGATTAGATGACGATGGGGTTAAGAATTTCAGGCTGAAGAAATATTGGCAAAGCATGAAGGAAGCTCTGCAACCAGAAAGGGGACTAGTGGAGTAGGAAGGGGGGATGTGCCAGGGACACACAGTGTGATTCATGTGTGTGTCCTACTGATCCAGGCTGTCCTGGAGAGCTAGCCATTTGGCCATTTCCTTTCCAGCACCAATTTGAAGGAGCCCTGGTTCTTAGGGAACCTGGCAGCATTCAGACACCAGGCTATCCTTACACGCATGTTCAGCTAATTTTGTGAAAATATACCACTCAGCACTAATCAAATGCTTATATTTCAAACATCAGAGTAATAAACCTAAATTTGAACTTTTATATTCATTCAAAGTGCATCAACCAGCTGAGTCTAATAGCCCTCACCAACTTTACAGGGAAGTCACTAAACAGTTATTATGCAGTGGCATTGCTTTAAGGATCCTCTGACCCCATACAAAAGGGTTTCCCATGAACTCCTTCTTGACCAGCATGCTTTTAAAATAGCATTCTGTGCCTATGATAAGAAAGAGGGGTGGGTAGAAAAAGCGCTTTTTAGTTTTCCAGGACTATCTAACAAAGTACCGCAGACTGGGTGGCTTAAGCAACAGAAATTTATTTTCTTACAGTTGTGGATGTCAGAAGTCCAAGATCAAGGCGTTGGCAGGACTAGGTTTCTTCTGAAGCATCATCCTTTGCCTTAAAGTTGGCTGCGTTCTCCATGTATCTTCTCAGGGTCTTCCCTCTGCATCCCTCTGTGTCTTAAACTTCCTTCTCCTATAAGGGCAGTAGTCAGTTTGGATTAGGGTCTACTCTCAGGACTTCTTTGTAACTTCATGGCCTCTTTAAGACCCTGTCTCCAAACAGGGTCAGATTCTAAGGTACTAGGACTTGGAACTTCAGCATATGTATTTTGGGGAATACAACTCAGTCCATAATCAGGTCGAAAAGAAGACAAGACATTGCTGTTCTTCCAGAGACTTCTCTTTTTATGGGGCAAACAGACCTTGCTGTATTTATATCAAGCCACAATACAGAATTCTACTTAATCTTTTCATAAATATTGGGAATCCTGAATGATATAGCAACCAAAGTATTAGCTGAGACAAGTGAAATAGAAATGGAGGCTGTCCAGAGAAAGAACAAATATTTTATATTCAGCTACTCTTTCCTGTAAGTTGTCCTTGAATTTAAAATTCTCCTTAATTTTCCTTCTGGGTTTGTTTTTTAATATTTTGTGTGAAAGAAATAGACTAGACATGTTCCCCTGTGTTGTTATTATCTTTTGTTTTTTAAGTCAGGCTAATTTTTATTTGGGAATAAGTTCCTTTCTAAAAGTGGTGTACTAACGCATTAAATACTACTGCAATGTGTCTAGTCACAGGGAGGAAGCCAAAAGGAGTGCTTGATAGATCTTATCCAGTTGTTCAAGTCTCCTGTAGTGAATTACCAACTTGTCATTCAGGGTGTTGAGGAGCAAAGAGTACCCAGACAGGCAATTAAAGCTTCTGGAAAACAATTAGTGCAGGGGCCTGACATAGTGCAGGGTTTATTCCTTCAGCACCAATCACACTGTCTTTCTCATGACTCATTATTTCTGATGTGTCACTTGCTTACAGGAATCACAGGGGAGATAATGATAGATCTGTGCTTAGGGTTACTTGCCTCTAATCTAGGGGCTGTGATGTGTCATAATGGGTTCTTTGAAAGAAATTATTCATTCTGATACGGTTATAACTGATGCAAATCAATTATCATCTGAAGAGTTGATTTATTTTGTATTTTATTTTTGATCAGCCACTCTCTCCCACAGATAACCTATTGCCAACTTAATTTTATGGAAATCACCCCAATTTCTTGATATCCTATACAGTTGACCTTTGAATAATATGGGGATCAAGGGCACTGACTCCCGTGCAGTCTAAACCCCACATATAACTTTTGACTCCCCCCTAAACTTAACTGTTAATAGCCTACTCTTGACCAAACTTGCTTTACCAATAACATGAACACGTGATTAACACATATTTTGTATGTTATGGGAATATAATAAAGTAAACTAGAGAAAAGAAAATATTATTAAGAAAATCAGAAAGAAGAGAAAATAAATTTACAGTACTGTATTTATTGAAAAAAAATTAATGTATAAGTTGAACCCTCACTGTTCAACCCGCATTGTTCATGGACCAACAATGTACAAAACTACTTACACCTGCCGTTTGGTCCTCTCTCCCTCTATCGTAGTAGAGGAACTGTCTCTTTTCCTTCCTAAATCCTGTCCTTCATCTGTCTTAGAATTTTATTCAGTGGAAACTTTTCAAGAACCACAACCTATTGATTGTACTGTTTCCATCTTGTTTGTAGTTTTGTCTTCCATATTTATTGTTCCCATAGTCTTAAAGCAGTAGCCTGGGAACTGGCATTTTGATATAAAAAAGGAAATTAATCTCATACATACTAAAGTTTTAAAAATATGAGCAATCATGTTATTCTCTGATTAAAAAAAAAAAAAATCTCAACCAGACTCTTTCCATTATCCATCAGCTTGTATGTTTTTCTTCTTTTAGCGACGAAACTGTTCTAGACTCCATACTACACCACCTCCAATTCCTGTCTTTGCCTCAATCTACTTATGCACCCCCCCAGGCTCTGCCAGACTTTTCTTTATTTATGTCATCGATGGCCTCTACTTTTTCTAAATGTAATGATTGTTTCAGTACTCATAATAATTGCCCAGTCAGATCATTTGACACATAATCACCCCCTCTTTCTGGATATTTCATTGGGCTTCAAGGTTACCACATTTTCTTGGTTTCCTTCCTACATCACTGCTCATGGCTTCCGGTCAATTGCTTGTCCCTCCTCAGCTCCTTAATCTCTGGAGTTCTCTTGGGTTCAGTCCCTGGTCCTCTTTGTCCTGGAGAACTGTGGTATTCTCCTAGCTTGTCGCAGACTCTGTCTCTCCCTCTGTTCTATACATATTTTTTTAAGAGACTGTTTTTTAGAGCAGTTTTAGGTTTATGGAGAAATTGTGCAGAAAGTACAGGGAGTTCCCATATATGGAATGTATTTTTGATATTCAATTTTAACCAAGTCACTTCCTATTTAAAAAAAAAAATCTTATCACAGCCTGCAGGTCCCACACAGACTATCCAGTGTTCCAGTGCGTTTCCTTCTCCCCTTGCTTCCAAACTGTAACCACACTAGCCTTCTTTCAGTTTTTCCAATGCGCCACACTTTAGCTATAGAATCTTTATACATGTCTTTCTTTCTTTTTTAAATGGTTCCTTCCCATCACTCCAAGATTCGTAAGATAACTCCTACTCATTTCTCAGATAGTATCTCAAGTGTTGCTTCTTCAAAGAGGCCTACATTTGATTCTCTTTCCCAGTCTATATCTTACCCCACTGTTGAAGGTCCATGACCTATACTTCTTGGCATTTTTCTTTTATAAATAATGTCTGTCTCTCTCACAAGAATGTAAGTTCCATGACAGCTAGAACTCTGCTTTTGCTCATCCTATTATTTCTAGCACATTGCAAACTGCCTGACATGTCATAGTCACTTAATGAATATTTGTTGAAGGAAGGAAGGAAGGAAGGGGGGTGAGAGGAAGTAAAGAAAGAAGCATGAGAAAGAAGAGGGGGAGAGAGACATAGGAAGCTTTTGTGATCTAGAAATGGGTAGATTCTGGGGGTGAAAATTAGGAGCCCTGAGTTTTACACTTATTCTATAACCTAATTCAAACTCAATGATTGACTTAGTTTATTAAACATTTAGTAAGAATCAGCTCTAAGCTAGATATTATACGCCAAGATTTCATTTTCGAGGAGGTATGGTTTATTATCCCACTGAACATCCGTTAGAGGTAGAGTTCCACTGAACACTCTAGAAACATGAATCAAGTCTATTTATGAAGTGGTCCAGCACTTACTGAACTAGCAGGTGGACAGATGGGATCCTGATCCTGTTATATCTCTTAGGCAGGTTCTCTAATCCCTGAGGCACCCATTTCCTCATCAGTGAAATCAACATCACATCTATCAGATGAGACAGTGTGCGTGAATGTCTGCAAACTAATGCCAGCAGGTGCACAAGGCGATCCATATAAATGAGTCCCACTGGTCTACCATCACAGTGTATCTGATTTGTCATCAACTCACCTCTCTTTAAGAACCACCTCATTATTTCAAATGTGCAAGAACCCAAGACAAGTCTTAGTTAACATGATTCTCCATCATTTTCTCCCATAGCTGATGTGATATGTGAAAATCAAATCATGTAAAAGGACTCAATGGAAAAAGAATGGGATGATCTGTGTGCTGGTGTAACAAAATGGGTTTATTTTACACAATTGTATTCCCTCCCTTCTCTAAATGGTGAAAGTCCAGATCTGAGCTACAAATGACCCCTCTCCTCCGTTAGTCTGAACTGGCACCTTCACATGAAATTTCACCCATTCTGCTCAGCCCATTGCTGTTAACCTGTGAACGCCAGTGGATTTGATCTCTGCTTCCTTTGAAATGAGTCTCCTCCTGCACTTGCTGGCAACCAGTGGTGCCTCTTCATTAGTTGTCAGGAACACAAAACCTCAAGGGCATAAATTATGCCAGGATGGAACAGCTGGTGATGACTGGCCATGCGTAGGGACTGCAGGCGGCGGGTGGGTTGTATGCTCCCTCTATTGGTTATTGATGTAATTACACAGAAGGAGCCAGGCACAATGGCTCTGCGTGTGAACAGTGGCTAAAAACGCTATCACCTTCAAAATGCAGGATTACAATCTCCTTGCTACTCCAAATAATTGGGAGGCCTCTTTTTCAAATATTTGAATTTGGAGCTTTTTACATCTCTTGCTTCCATGGAATGCAATTCATATTCACCTTCAGGTTACTTATTTCAAAATATGAAAGAGCACAGAATCTTGACAACCACCACCAGTGTAAAGAAACCATATTGAAAGAGTCAGAATAAAAGGTCCACAGTGAAAAGAAAGAAGATGGCTCATACTTAAAGGCTTGGCTTCTGTTGCATACGGCAATGATCCCTGTGTGAATAAATTGTCTGCCAAGTTGGGCTGGCTCTCCAGCAAGCACAGAATATCTTTGAAGCAATCAATAATTAGTCATACTCTTTCAGCAAAACTCGGATCTTTAGGATTCCTTGGCCAAATAAATATTGAAAGTTACTTTTAAATAGGACCCAAAGATTCACCTAATAAAATTAGATTTTTATCTTTAACAACAAAATCAAAATCAAAGGAGGGAATATGTATTTTTTTCCTTAGAATCTCAGCAAGATTTAAAATAAATACTTCTCCTTACAATATGAATAATATACTGTACGTTCGAAAGGGCTCTTTGAACGCAAATATGTTTCACATTCAAGTTATTTTCTATTTTATAAAAATAAAAATAAAGAAGTAACTTTTTGGCATTTCTCAGTACCTGTCACATACATTATATAGACAGCATCTCACATAGTAAAAATTACAAAGACCAAAATCATCAGTGAGAGGTGAGTGTCTGTATTTTTAGATGAGGTCAGAACTGTAATAGGGGAACTAGCGCATTATTTCCACGTTTGAGAGATCTGGAATCTGGATCCCATAAAATCTTTTGCTTTTTGAGGCTTTACAAGTTTTGTTCATTCATGTAGACTCCAGACTGTTTTAAGGTGTTTTTTAATAACCAAGGGATGGGTGGTGGCAGCTTTTTTCTTTTCCTAAGATTATAGATTTAAATCCATTAAAAGATATGTTCATTCATGTTTGTGTGATTTGCAATTATTTTCTCCATTGCTCTGTTCCAAACATGAGTTGATGTTTAAAGAAATCAGCATGAGTCTGAAATTAAGGCTGTATGTGTGTGTGTATATATATATATATGTAGTTACATGTATATGTATATGTGTATATATATAAAAATATTGTAAAGAGAATGGAAATCAATAAATCTTTTCCTCTTATCTTATAGAAGTAGTAAGGAACCTCACAGATCATTTTGTTATTTTACAGAGAAGGAATATGGCTCCCAGAGAGGGTATTGTGGCCAATCTTGTATAAATTCCCATATTCTCAGCTGAGTAGTCGTTCTACCCTTCATATTCTCTTTGACTATATTAACATTAAATTTCCTTGGTTTTTCAAGTTTAAGTAGCAAGACTGCTGTTATCCTAGTCCACTCGGTTTTGGTAGTGTAGTAATGACAATTTAATAATCACAACAATAGCTACTTTGTTATACTACTATGTGCTAACTATATTCCTAGGTCCTTCATATGAATTATTTGACTTAATTCTTGCCACTCTTATGAGTAAAATATTGGTTTTTTTTTTTACATGAGGAAGTTAGGTTCAAAAGTTTAAGGAACTTTGCAAGATCACAAACCCAGTAAATGAGTGACACAGAGTTCAGATCCAACTTTTCTAAGTTAGCTAATTTAAGATGAGAATTAGAAAATGATCAGAGAAATTCAAATTCTGTCCTCTGGTAAAAATATTTATGAGATCTTATTAGATCTCTGGAACATGGAATCGATGTTAACTATAATTGTATTTTACTGATGAACATTTTCTCTCCTTTTTATAATTGTGTTAATAGGTAATCGTTTCCATATTTGACCTCTGAATTTTTTCTTGCTCAATTAATACTGGATGTTTGGGCTAGATTTTGATGGGATGCTTACTCTACACAGCAGCATTTGAGTGGGATGTTTCTTGGTTGTATCTCTTACCCATCTACTCTAGAGGCCGTGGGCCTCACCCTGGCGCACCTGTTGAGTGGCCAATACTGTAGTGGTTCTATGTGTGTCCCAGGACACAGCAGATTAGGGAACCTCCCTTTCCTAGTCTGCCTACGTACGGAAGTGGCCGTGGTACTCTTCTGTGTCAGTGTGGAGGCAGGATGGGCAGTTACGGGGAAAAAATTGTCCTTTTTTCAGTAATTTGTTGAGGCCGTGTATATAAACGTATTAAAAATCCGATGGTAAATAATTCGATGGGAAGTTTCTTCAAGAAGCTGACCAAAAGCAGTTTAAACACCATATGGAAGAAGGAAAAAGGAAGAGACTGTGTTTATCCAACAGCGTGATGTTGTGCCAAACTGTTATGCCAACTATCTATTGCTGGGAAAATTTCATTGTGGAAGATAATATTTCTTGAATATCTATTTACGTTGACAGGGAGCAAATTAGTGTAAAGTGACAAAATTGAGAGCTTGCTTAAAAGGCAGTATATTATTTTATATTAACTTCAGTGTGGGCAAACATACCATTATTTAACGTCTGGTTTCCTAACTGTTCTACAAGAAATAGTTTGATTTTATTTTTTAACAACCTTATTCAGATAAAAATCACATACCATATACCTCATCCATTTGAAGTGTACAATTCAGTGGTTTTTAAAATATTCATAAAGTTATGCAACCATCACTACAATCAATTTCAGAACACGTTTATTACCCCAAGAAAGAAATCTCATGGCTATTAGCACTCACTTCCCATTTCTCCCAGTCCTCAAGTGTTAGACAACCATTAATCTACTTTCTATGTGGATGTGCATATTTCTGGACATTTCATATAAATGGAATGATGTGATATGTGGTCTTTCACTTAGCACTTTTTCAACATTCATCCCTGTGGTAGCATGAATGGTGCATTCATTCTTTTTTATGGATGAATAATAATACATTGTATGAATATACCACTTTAATTCCTTCATCTGTTGGTGGGCATTTTATATTTTTTCCCCTCTTTCTGGCTATCTTGAATAATGCTGCTAGGGGCATTCATGTACAAGATTTTGTGTGGACATGTATTTTCATTTCTTTTGGGTATATACCTAGGAGTGGAATTGCTAGGTCATACTGTAACTACATGTTTAACATTTTGAGGAACTGCCAGACTGTTTTCCAAAGTGACTGCATGCTTTCTCATTCCCATCAGCAACATTTGAGGGTTTCAACTTCTCCATATCCTCACCAATGCTTGTTATTACCTCTTTTATTATAGTCATCCTGGTGGGGATGGAATGATATCTCAGCGTTGATTTGTATTTCCCTAATGGCTAATGATATTGAGATTTTTTCATGTGCTTTTGGTCACTTATGTATCTTCTTTGGAGAATATCTGTTCAAATCTTATGCCTATTTCTCAATGGACTTATTTATTTGTTTTTGTTGTTGAATTTTAAGAGTTCTTTATGAGGTCTGGACACAAGTTCCTTATTGGAATATATTGGATATATTTTGCAAATGCTTTCTACCATTCTGTGTGGGGTTTTTTGTTTGTTTGTTTGTTTACTTTCTTGATGATATCATTGAAGCACAAAACTTTTTAATTTTGGTGAAGTCCAATTTGTCTGTTTTTTTCCTGTGGTCATTTTGTGTCATGTCTAAGAGAACTTTGCCTAAACCGAGGTCATGAAATTTTATTCCCATGTTTTCCTTGAAGAGTTTAAAAGTTAAGCTCTTACATTTTAGGTATATGATTCATTTTGAGTTAATTTTTTATGTATGATGTAAGGAAGAGGTCCAACTTCTTTGCATGTGGCTATCCCATTATTCCAGCACCATATGTTGAAAAGAGTACTTCCCATTGGATTGTCTTGGCACTGCTTTATTTTTTAAATTTTTTTAATTTTTTAAGTTATGAGGTTTTCTCCTCTTCATTGAGTCAGCTGCAGATAGCCCACAAGATCAAGCATGTTTCTTAAAAAGCCTCATTCTTTAATTTTCAATAATTCTCTTTTCTGCCGCCCACTGTCTACTTTAGCCGCAGGGAGGATGCCCGAGCTCTAGCCTGGGATCACCATGGATTGCCTTTTCATGTTATTAAAACCTTGAAAATAAAAGGAGCATTTAGAGACTATGCCTCACCTGGCTTACTCAGTTGACTGCTTTTCTTAATGTGGCCACTGCCCCTTTTCTAGCTTCAGGCCAAGAGAACTGCTTATGCTCTTCCCTGCCTCCTTCCCTCCTGCTCCCCAGTGCCCTGGGCCCTGATAATTTGAGTCTCTCCAGACTTCTTCCAGTATTTCCTTCTCTGGGTTGCAAATATGCATTTAATTGAATGAACAACTCAGGTCTTTCCATAACTTAGGGAATGATCCTTCACTCCCATGTCTTCCTCTCCCTTACTATCCAATCTGCCAACCAGTGGTGCTGATTATGCTTCCAAAATCTATCTCCATGCTGTCCTCTTCTCTCCATAAATACGTTCCCATTTTTGTCTAGGACATATAATTTCTCTCCTGGATTTCTGGACTCTATTTTCCTCCAAAATTCCAGAAAGTTCATTTTAAAATAAGCTAAACCAAGGCACCAGCTGTCTGAATCCTTCAATAGCTTCCTGTCACACAACACATCATCCCGACTCCATGTGCAGCCTCACAGACCTGCAGGATCCCCTTCCCACCTGCACTCCTTGCTCACCATGTCCCAGCCACACTGGCTCACCTTACTGTTCCGGAGAGCCCCCAGATTTGTCAGATGTAAGATTTTTTGTGTGCCCATTAGACTTCTTTCTTAAAATGCCCTTGCCCCCATTTTTTTTTTTTGGCTATATCTTGTCATTGAAATCTCAATTTCAATGCCTCCTCCAAAAAGAAGCCCTCTTATTAAAAGTTTCTGCCTCTAATAAGATATTTTTTATTAGTCATCTTGTTCATATCAGCCACAGGGCTTTAGATTCTGAATTTAATAACTTGTTTAACTTTTTTCTTTTTTACCTGTTTTATTCACCATTATATCCTGTGTGCTCAGCTCATAGTTGGGACTCAACAAACAATTAAATATGAAGGAGTATTTTCTTACCATCTTTCTCTCCTCTGTCCCTATTTCCTTCTTGTAAGTAGAAAACGATCTCATTCTTCGCATATTTTTTAGCCCGTGGCTTAGTTTAATATGCAACAGACCCCTACCTCACCCACCATTATCTTCTCTTCAGAGATATTTTAAAATATAATACTACCTTATAAGTGCTCCTTACCAGCCCTACACTATCCCAGAAACACAGATTCTCTATGCCTAAAAGAATAATGGTAACAACTAACTTTTGAAAGTGTTTATTCTGCTCATTATGCTTGGATCTTTATTTAATGTGCTATAAGGTAGTTGCTGCTATTATCTTAATTTTACAGAAGAACTAAGCTTCAAGGTGAAGTCACTTGCTCAAGGTCACCATCTACTAAAATGGAAGAACCAGGGTACATAACCATTGTGCTATTCTTTCAGAAGAAGCTGAGAAGACAAGACATGGATAGGCGATTTTTGTCCCTTCAACACTAGACTGATGGGTATTTGTTTCCTTCTAGGCACACAAGAATATAGAAAACAATATCACAAATATATTGAAGATGGCGCCTGGATTGTTTTGTTAGAAAAAAATGGGGACATCTTGCAAAAGGCCTATGATGACATCTTATTAAAGAATTCAAATAAAGAAAGGGGAGAGTTTAGAAAATTCACAGGTTTTTGTTTTCATTTTCAGGAATATCTCTGAATGCAAATAGTTTGAAAGTGATGTCATTAAATGTGTTGAACTTCTTGCTCTTTGAGTATGACTTTTTAAATTTGTATATATTTAGTTTCAGTTTGGTTCAGTCAGGCATGCAAAAGGCTCAGAGACAGGAATGCCGAATAGCTGGTAGGTGGTTGCCAGCGTTGTGGCCAAGAACTGCCTCAGTTACCCAGATGTGGGCTATGTTTTTTTCCCTTGCAATTGGAGGAAAGGCAATAATATTGAATAATATTGAAACTGACTGAAACTTGAGAGGGAAACTGAATTGGTTTCATGTCTAGTTACATTTTAGAGCCTAGGTTTGCAAAATTACAGCACCGTTTCATGAGCATAGGATAGGAAAGGAGTGTCCCAAGGAGATAACTTGTTTTTCAGATAAGTGCTTCTCCTTCATCTTTTATGTGGTAGTGGAATGTTACAACAGCGGCAGACGCAACTCCACGTGGTTTGATTATGTAATTCAAAGACCAAAACCAAATAAAAACATCTGCTCTTTAAAAAATCTTTTCCATTGAAGGGGATTATGGAAAAAATGACCACGTTTAAAAGTCTAAGTTCTGTTTGCCAATGCGGGGGAGGGAGTGGAAAAGGCGGGTGGAGTGGAGCGGACTGGCCATGGAAGACAAGGAAGACGCCATCTGCCACCATTTGGCAGGACGTGATCACCAGGGCACAGAGTGGGCAATTGGCCTCGACTTTTGAGGCGGAAGATGGCAGCTGACCCAAAAGTCTGCTTTCTTCTGAGAGAGAGAGGCAGTCATTGAGCTGAGACAGTGATGGTGTCTCCCTCATGTTGGGCAACATGGAAACTGGGAGAAACGAGGGAGAACCCAGGAAAGTATAAGGAGGAAGAAAATAAAGAAAAGGAATACTGGAGGCGCCTGGGTGGCACAGCAGTTGAACGTCTGCCTTCGGCTCAGGGCGTGATCCCGGTGTTATGGGATCGAGCCCCACATCAGGCTCCTCCGATATGAGCCTGCTTCTTCCTCTCCCACTCCCCCTGCTTGTGTTCCCTCTCTCGCTGGCTGTCTCTATCTCTGTCAGATAACTAAATAAAATCTTTAAAAAAAAAAAAAAAAGAAGCACTTAAAAAAAAAAAAAGAAAAAGAAAAAGAAAAGGAATACTGATTAATGCCGCCTGTCTGTCCAGCTAAGCTTGAGATTGATTTTGCTCACTACTGGAACAGGCAACCTGAATTTCTGAATTGAACAAATAACAGAATTACCAAATTACTGTAAGTGTAGGAGAAAAGAAGAGAATGAAAAGTGTGTGTGTAGACACATAAATCTATGTAGGTAGAAATACAAATATATATTGAATTACCGTGATGTCTACTCTATACTAGACAATTAAATGTTAGGTAAATTTCATGATAATACCAATTGGGGAGATTCTTCGATTAGTCCAATTTATAGATGTGGAAACTGAGTCATGTGACAAGGTTCAGTTTCCTGTTTGTATGACTCTAAAGCAGGTTACTGTTACCTAGTGTTTATCTATTTTCTATTATTTTTTCTAGTTATATTTTTTATAGCACCAGCTAATTTATACATTTCTTATGGAGCAAAGACATCTGAACTTTTATCTCAGTGATGTTTTGCACGTAGTTTACAGACAACAAATAATCATTTTTGTGACCTTTAGCATACTGTTTAAACTTGTTAGCATGTAGGTATTTTGCAGCCAAGTATATTTGAAATTTTATTCGGGGCACCTAAATTATTTAAAATGTTGTCAACCTCATGGTTTACATGAGACCAAGAGACTGAAGTCTTGAGTAATTGTGGCTTCTGTAAAGCCTCAGTGTGTCATCACGGCCCCCCTGGATCTAAGTTAAAGTGAGAGAGTCTGAATCTCAGAGCAATGATGGATGTCTTTTAAATTCAGATTCACTGGGAAGAAATTGAAAACAAAAGGAAGACCATGTTCTTAAATGACTGTGTGTAGTTACCTGGCTGGAAAAAAAAAAAATCACAAATTTGGGTGGAAGCTAGAACCCTTCGCCATCATGAAGAAGACATTTAGGAGACTAAAAGAAATCTAGAACTTCAGAGGTGAAATAGAGTGAAAGACTAAGGGGTATCAAGTCAAGTATTTGAAAGAGTCAGGGACACCAACCACACAAAGAGAAACATTATTTTGCGCTGGCATAGCAGCCCTCAGTCTCTTCTTTTTCCACAAAGACTCATAGGCCAGCTGAACCCAGCCAGCGCAGTTAGCACCAGAGTGCGATGACTGTCAGCCCACCCCTTGCTTTCTTATTCGAGGAAGCACCTCGACATTCCAGTGAAAGTAACCTTAGTTCAACTTTGATTATAAAGAAACAAATTTCGTACAAATGCCATGACTTTATCATTAGCTACCACTGGGTTGCAACACAGCTCACAACACAGCAATATGACATCAAAGCTGAAAACTGCTTGATTATTTAAATGTTAGAGCTTTTTGCTAGCTCTTGAATCCCAAGGTTAGTGACGGCTGACCCTAAGTTACTGAATCATCGCTCAGTGACTAATTTCATCCTCATCCTCAGTATCTTGTTTTTTTTTTTAAAGTAACTCTTTTAAGGAAACCATACATTCATAAATGTGCCTTTTTCCAGTGGTTCTGTTGTGTTTGCTTTTATTACCATATATGTATTCAGCCTTTTCCAAATATTCATAGAAAAAAATAGAAGCCATTTTCCACTTGAAAAATGCCTTTCATTTTGTAAGACCCCAGAGGACCTTACTGGTAACACCACAATTCAAACATGCTTGGCATTAAGCTTCAACCCCTGAGAGGCAGAGAGCCTGGCTTGTGTTTTCCGGAAAGGTTATTTGCTTGACTTCAAATCCCATGGTCCCTGAATCTATGAATTTTTAGAATTTTGTTTTTAATCTCTGTCACATCTTTACTCTGTATGTTGAGAAAGATATAAGGCCCAAATCACTGAATGACTGAATAGAATTTCCTAAATGAGAGGGAAAAATTAGTACTCTGTGTGAAAATTTAATGAGAATGTACTTTTTGCAATTATTAAATGCTACTGCACAATTTAAGGAGAGAGAGAGAGAGAGAGAGAGACAGAGATTGTCTGAGGCTGAGAAGCAGATTGACCAAGATTCTAGTAAGCCCTCTATATGTAGTTAGAGGCAAAGCTCCCACTCGCTTGTAGCTACGACATTTCTGACTGATAGGATTCCAGAACAATTTTGTAACAAAAGGGACGTAACTGTGTTGAATCATCTTTCATATTAGTTCAGGGATATTTTCCATTATATAATGCTGTTTTTTTTTAATGGTTCTTGAGTCCTAAAAATAAATGTATCCCTATAAATGCCCTTTGTTAAGCTCTTATTTCAGAGAATTCTTAATAGGTATTTCAGTCATTAGAGGGAATTAGCCAGGTGGTACTGAATACCATATGCAAGGCTCCATTACACAGCCAGACAAGTCTAAATACGCCCTCCGTTTTCAAAAGCCTCCTGATCCTTCATCTATTCTCAATACTCTCCATTATTAATTCTTAACAATGTTAAATGTAGATGTGAGGTTAAAGCAAGGCACTTTTATTTTCAAAGGGGCTCTCATTGCTAGATATGTGGGTAATTTGGTGCCTGGGAGAGGTGAAAAGAGGAGAATCCTATAAATTCAACTAGTATTTATCACGTACCTGCTTATTTACTACACAGTGTGCAAGATGTAGAAAAATGAATAAAACATTTAATGACATAAACTGAAGATATTTATAATCTGATTGGCTGCAGAGTCCCAAAGTAGGTGTGTGACACTAAAATGTTCCATGTGCAAAAGAAAGTATTAGAGGAGCCCATTGCAGGGAGAGTCCCCATCGACTGCACTAATGGTTTGGAGGCTAGAATAGGTCTAATTTCAAGTTCTGCAGGTTATGCTAATGCTGCCTGACCCCTCGCCTTGGTGTTGGGTAGTAGATTCCATATCCCACTCCCTTTCCCTGGAGACTACCCGTCTGGGAGACTAAGAAAGCAGGCATGTCAACAAAAGACCTGTAATTCCACGTTAAGAGCACTTTTGCCTTAACTTAATCAAAATCAAGAGCAGTGTTTTTGCTTGTTTTATTTTGTTCTCCTGCATTGACGGATTTCCCAGGGGTGGGGAAGGGGGGAATAGTGAGAAGTAGCAAATGTAGGTGACAATCCCACTGTGTTTTTTTCTCAGGTGGAAAAGAGAGGGTAAGCTAAGGAATTGCATCACTGGTGATTTTATGACCTGATTTCTGGGAATGAAGACACTAGGTTGGAAATCTGCTATTTGGTCAAGAATGGTCATTTGAGGACTCATACACTGAAATTGTGATTTGCTGTCCTCCCACTTTAGTGCACAGCTGATTCTCCATGAGGTTTTGCACACCTCGTTTTTATTTCTCTATAAACTTACCCATCCTTTGGGCCACCTCTTCTAGTGAACCTCACAATAACGAATTCTTGAACCACTGAATCACGGAGGGCACACTATCTTCTTGCTATATTTCTTGTATTGGTTTGTTATTTTTCTTTTTTTATAATTTCATTGGTTTTTTTGTTTGTTTTGGTTTTACATTTATCTCGCACTCTAACCATTGAAATAGGTGGGGGCAGGGGCTGTATTTTATGTTTCTGTGTGTCTCTTAGCAACATGTCTGGATAGGATTGGCACTAAGGTTGTTTGAGTGGTTTCAATACAGGACATCAGAGTCCTTTTCGTGTATGACCAAACCATGGCTTGGACCCCATTGCCAGTCAGTACCAATGCATCTTGAGAATAACTACTTCTTTCTTTCACTTAAAATCATTATGAACAACATTATAAAAAGCATTTTTTCCCCACTTTTAAAGACATGCCTAGAGGAACAGGAGCAAATCTCTTTTTTAATATAAGCTCTTTCATTTTTTTGCTTTTCTTTTCTCTTAGCATCTGTTTGGGTTTCAGTTATGTTTTAAAATGTGACAATATTAAAATATTTCCACAGTATAAAACATCTCATATAGCTTTTTAAAAAATCTTGTTTGAAAGGTATCTTGGGGGATGTTACTTGAACTTCTGTTGAGCAAAAAAAAGTACTAAGCACAAAACAAACAAAAAACCTACAACATGACATTGAAATAGCCCCCAAATGAACAACTATCATTTATGTTTAGAGTCTGAAAGAGAATAATTTTTAATTTTTTAAAAATGCAATCATTAAGGGGCTCCTGGGTGGCTCAGTCGATAAAGCATCTGCCTTCAGCTCAGGTTATGATCTCCGGGTCCTGGGATCGAGCCCCATGTGGGGCTCCCTACTCAGCGGGGAGTCTGCTTCTCCCTCTCCCTCTGCCCCTCCATCCCGCTTATGCTCTGTCTCTCTTTCTCACAAATCAATAAAATCTTTTTAAAAAAATACAATTATTGAGACAGGGGATTTGATAAAAATGAAGTTGTGAAATAAATGAAGATGATTTGGGGGGGTGGGTGGGTAGATCTTCTAATGTGAAATTTTTGAGTGACTTTAAAAAAGAGTAACAAATCATGTATCATTAAAAAATTGATCAGAGTCTTGAGCTAGCAGCCCTATCTTTGGTCCAGCCTGAGTTGTTTGGCTGTGTGGAAATAGTTTCTTAGTATGTACAAAATACACAGCAATACTGCCCTCTGCAGTTCCCCTGAAAGACAGTCAACTTGTCTCCAAGTGTGTAAGTGGCTAGTTGTTTTTAAATGAGCCCTAACTTAGATGGAAGAGTTCGAGTGCCTTTGGCTTTGATGTGTGTTGTAGCTAAGCAACCTGGGCCACCTGCTACCTCTGTGTATGATGACCGTCTATAGAAGTCAGATACTCCAGAAGAGCTACGAGATCCTTGTTGTTTCTGTGAATATACGATATCAGCAACAGTTCTTGAAACATTTTCATTCTGTGGTCCAGTTAGCAATACAGATCTCCTTTTCACATACTGATGCCACGCTGGAATTAAGAAAGTAGTCTGATATGCCAGAAGGACAGTGGAATATATAAAGTCGGGGAAAAGTGTTTACGATTAAAAACAGTGACGCTGCTTTATGGTCATATTTTTTATTTGTGATAGAGGAAGCATTAGATTAAACTCAGTTGTCACGGATAATGAAAACTAAAAAGTAGAAAGAATATAGGATCAAAACAAGCTTCACGGCCAAACATATGGGTGCTTAAATGAAATGTTGGTATCTTTTTTAAAAAATATTTTATTTAGAGAGAGAGTGCGTGCTGAAGTGGGAAGAGGGGCAGAGAGAAAGCGAGACAGAGAATCTCGAGACTCCCCACCCAGCTCAGAGCCCAACATGGGGCTCCATCTCACGGCCCTGAGATCATGACCTGAACCCAAATTAAAAGTCAGACACTCAACCAACTGAGCCACCCAGGCACCCTGAAATATTGTTATCTTTTTAATTGTAAATGCATATGAGAGACAGGAAGAAACTAGTAGTCATATGACATAATATCTGAAAGCTTTGAAAGAAAGACTTACATGAAAATTAAAATCTGTAGAGAAAGAAATATGTGTTATCCCCCAAATATGATACAGAAAGGCAATGTTTCCTGGTGTACAAGAGCAAAATTAGAATGGGTTCAAATCTCACACATGCCCTGTGATCTTGGGCGGGTAGCTAGAACTCCCTGTGCCTCAGTTGTGGCATTAAATGGTAACTATCTAAGAACTGCATAGTAGTCGCTGCTATTATATTACTATTTTCAGAGTTAAGTATTTGTATAAATTTGTTCATGAACATATGTAGGCTGTGCGGAGACTAAGGGTTCAACTTCTACCTTCAGGAAGATGTTAGTTATAAAGTAGCAGAATGCAACTCATATTACTTTAAATTAAAGGGAAGGGTAATATTATAAAAATCAGTGGCTATTTTTCAGAGCTCAAGGAAAAATTGCTACTAAGTCTCACGATAAATAGAAACACTTAACTTGAAAGTCTCCCAGGCAATACTTTTCTCTGTTCCTGTTCTTGCATGTTCTGGCACACCTGCATCATTCCTCTCTCTCTTGTCAGGCTGACTTTCTCTCCTTCGATGTGGCAGCGTATGACCACCCAGAGCTCTAAAGATGTGGTTACACCTCTAGTCACACAGAGACACCAAACACGTTTTCTTAGCTCCTATCCAAATTCCTGAAAATGGGACTCTAGCCCAACATGGATGAGATGCTCAATTGTACCTAACCAGCTATGGCCATCAGGTGAGAGACTTACAGCAGAAACGTAGACCTAACATGTCTTTATGTCATTCTCTAAGCCTCGAATTTAGGCATTCCTTTAATTCTTTCTGCATAAGGAGTCTTTGGTTTACCAAGCTTTTCATTGAAGTAGTTGCCTATGGGAGCGCCTGGGTGGCTCAGCCATTAAGCGTCTGCCTTCAACTCAGGTCATGATCCCAGGGTCCTGGGATCGAGCTCCGCATCAGGCTCCCTGCTTGGCGGGAAGCCCGCTTCTCCCTCTCACACTTCCCTTGCTTGTGTTCCCTCTCTCGCTATCTCTCTGTCAAATAAATAAACAAAATCTTAAAAAAAAAAAAAGAAAAGAAAAGAAACAGTTGCCTGTTTGTTGTTTGGAATTCAGAAAACATTTCCTGTGCCAACTCTGTTAAACAACATTGTTAATGGCCTCAGAAGAATCTCACTCCATCCTTTGGCCAAAGAAAAAAGTTGCAAGTAAAAACTGATTAACTCACTATGTGTTTGAAAAAATATTACTAATTACTATAGAAGTCATGGAAAACACACACCAAAGATTTTTCAGGACTGTTCCACTTTTATATAATCTTGTCAGGTTGTCAAACTATGCATTCATTTCCATTGTTGTTTGAAAACTGTTCCCCACGAATATAGTTTTAACCGTAGCATGTGGTGTTCTTTTTAAAGAAAAATAAGTTCGGAGCTTCCTGTCTGTGGTCTTGGCAGCAATAGCTAGAATTCCCACTCATTTCTATGCATCCATGCATGTATGCAAGTAGACACGCACCCATCCATCGATCCCTCCTGGTACTGTGCCTGGCCTTGTTCTAGACCAAGGGAAACCGTATTAAACAAGCTAAAGTGTCAACTCTTCTGGAACTTGTTTTGAGTAGGAGAAAATAAGAAAAAGTACATAACCAATAAAACGTATCGGTTACTGTATAAGTATCAGGTAATAATAAGCGCTGCTTTTTTTTTAACAAAATAAATCAGAGGATCATCATATGGAAAGACTGGGAAGTCTCTTTAATTGGGCAATGAAATCAGATTCCTAAATTTTAATCCAGCTTCTGTGGTTCTAGAGGCAGGACAAGGTGCTCCAGCGGGAGGGTTAAGGACCCAGGAGATTGAGAACAACCTTGTTACCTTGGCCCATCAGACATACTTAGTCCCAAAATGGATCTTCCTCTCCCTCTTTCTAGAGCCCAAGAGTTTGATTTGGCTCCTTTCATCCCTTTCTCCCTCCATGCTTGTTTCTTCCAATCAGAGATTTTCCTTTTCGCTATTTCACTGAAGGACAGAGGTCTCAGAGACTTCCTCTCCCTTCTACATAGTTTTGTTGTGGTTTTAAAGCATGTTGTCTTTGACTTTTATAACCATTTTTAAAGTATTATACAAAGACTAAAAAAATTTGAATGCTACAAAAGAATACACATAAAAATAAGTGTTTAACTGAGTTACTGACTTCAAATTACTAGTCTCTTTGCTTAGACTTATATATAAAAATGTGTGGATGCGAATCATATATCTGTATATTTGTAAATAAATATGATTCATATATATACAATTACTTTGAATTTATTAAATATATTGTTTTTGTTTTGTATCTTATTTTTTCACCTAATAGTATACTTTAGACATCTTTTCATTTCAGAACACATAGATTTAGTTTACTATTTTTGATAGCTGCGTACTATTTCATTATACATATACAAAATAATTTTTTTATTCAGTTCTTAATATTTAGGTAGTTTACAGTGTTTGCTATTGTAAACAGAACTGCAAGTCTTATAAATATATCTTGTTGACTCAGATGTTGTATGTGTATATAAAATTTACGTATTAGGTTGACCATAAGAAATTCTGGGGTTTATAGGTCAAACCCTGTCAAGTATTGGCAATTTTTTTTATGGTTTAACCTAATAGATATTGTCGAATTCTTCTCCAAGGCTCTCCGCCCAACATTGTTTGTTTTTAATTTCTAACAGCTGTTGAAACAGAAAGAAAATACCTTGGATGCTAAGCTCTGCTGGATAATGTGAGAAAACCATATGATTGTTTTCACTACAAAATCATTGTTTCCTATTAACTAGACCCACATTTCCATTTGCAAAAGTTCCTCGGAGGCTGCCTTTCCATTCTTTCTAATGCCAAAGCCAGAGTCCTTTACAGTTGTAGGAATTACATAGTTGAATAACAGAGAGAAGAAAATAGACCTGGACTCCAGGTTAGCTCTAGGATGACATTGAGCAAACCATTTAATCTTCCTAACTTGATTCAGGTAATGACTACAGATAATATCTACCTTAAAAAAATAAATGAAATAATTCCTATGGCTCTTCCTAGATTAATAAATCAAACCTTCCTTCCTTCCTCGCTCTCCCCTTCCCTTCCTACCTCCTTCATCTCAGTGGTCTGTATGTCCACACTACAGGGACAGAGAAAGGAAGAGAGAGTGCCTCTCCGGGCCGCATAGCCATAGAAGCATCAGCATGTATCCGGAAACCACATCCACCCCAGAGACAGGCACTGAGCTGTTTCAGTCATTCAGCAGGTGCTCGGCAGTGTACACAGTGCTCTCAAAGTCTGCCAATGCAGGGTCTGGATAAGCTCTCATTCAGGCCCAATCTCTGTGTGCAGTTACTGGGGAACTCAGCGGATGAGCACACCTTTCTCCACATGACTCTCCACCACTTGCCAAACACTCTGTGTCCACCAAGAAGCATGACTTTCCTGTTTCTCAGTCTTCTGTCAGGCCATGTTTCCCTAAAGCAACCACAACCCCGTGAGGCATGTAATTCTAATTCAGCATCATTTGTGCATGTTGAACTGCTGAAGTGGTTATTCTCTCTGTTAACTCAAGAAATTCAAATACCGTTCCCGATTCTGACCAGACTCTCATTCAGTGGTAATCAGTTGGTATTAAATATTAAGGCCATTACTTTTTAACAGATGAGAAAAGAGAGACACTGTACTTACATGTTTTGGAATAGTGGGGAGGGGGGCACCGTGGCATTGGAAGGACACAGGCCCAAGTGTGAAACCTTCCACTGGCACTCAGTATCTTTATTCTGCAGGCAAAGTGCTTCATTTCCCTGAGCATCACTTTGCTGTAAAACGGGGTTAGTAACTCTCACTAAAACTAGTGTTTCTTGTGTGTTAGTTAAGAAAATATATGTACCATGTCTGACACCTCACATATCACAAGGAAGCCCTAAAGAATTGTTAACTTTGACTCACGATTCTCAATATTGATCTGCCACTAGAGATATTTGCCACAAAACACTACCAGAATTTTGGGATTGTAGAGGATTTGTATTGCTGTGGATAAGACAATGTCAGTTTTGACAGCACTGATTAAAATATTCTTTTCAGGATTAGGGACTGAACTTTTTCAGTTATTTGGTAGATGTTTAATTTGGGAAAAGTGGGTATAAGAGGACGAGGGAATGAACAGATAAGTTATCTTCTGACACTTCCTTGTCACTGGTGTAGAGGAGAAAGAATGTGTCTTTTTGAAGCAAGCTATTGTTAAACTGATTAGAAAGTCCTTTATAAAACAAAGAACACTGATTTTTTTTTTCTCTCAAAGATATAGCACATATCAAGCCCCATCTTTATGGGGTATTTGTTACATGAATAAAAAACACAGATTCAAATTGAATAAAGATGTTCTAATTGTAGGAACATGTTCTGATAGTTGTAGGATTTTGTCTGGTTTTTCTATTTTTCTTTTTTTCTGGTTTATGGGCATAGTAGGCTTGGTGCCATTACAAATGTCTCTATTTTCCACAAGACTTGAACGAGGTAGTTTGAAGGGTGCTTATATATACTTAGAGTTCTAAGATACTAAGGTAGTCACTTTATGGGGCCTTCATTTCAAAGCCTCGTGCACATACCAAATTGTACTAAGACCTGCCTTTGCTTCAATAGCTAAGAAACCTTTCTCTTAATGTCCAGGTGTCATCCTAGCCTTTGAATACGTATGTTTCAAAATAATATTTGGAAGCCAACATTTCAATAGAGCAAATTGTGGGTTCCACACATAACCCTTTATGTACTAGCTGATGGCTTCCTCAAATACTTGTCTTTTAAATTGGTTTTGAAAAGAGAAATGTTCCCTTCTCTGGCTTATTTTAGATCAGCAATCATTCTTCTGAACAAGCAATAGTTTTCCTAGAAATGTACTTATTTAGCAATATCTTTCTTATTAAGCAATGTCTTTCACTTAATTTTAACCTTTAAATTATAACTTCCATCGATCTTGAACAGCAGAGTTTCTTTATGTATTATCCTTATCAGAATAACTTCGGTGGGGGCGGCAGAGTGGCACGGCGGTTAAGCGTCTGCCTTCGGCTCAGGGCGTGATCCCGGCGTTATGGGATCGAGCCCCACATCAGGCTCCTCTGATATAAGCCTGCTTCTTCCTCTCCTACTCCACCTGCTTGTGTTCCCTCTCTCGCTGGCTGTCTCTGTCTCTGTCAAATAAATAAATAAAATCCTTTAAAAAAAAAAAAGAATAACTTCGGTGATATTTAGATTCCCATCATAGTCTCGGGAAAGGCTCAAATTGAAAAAGTCCTCTAAGGAGATATATATATATATGATATGTTGCCTATTATATATATGCATAATTGTGTGTGTGTACATATACACACACACACACTTATATACATATATATGCATATATACACATGCATGTATATATATAAATTGTAAATATATGTGTGTGTATATATATGTGTGTATATATATATATACACAATTTTAAACATCCCACTCTAAATTCTGCTAATAATAAATTTAATACTTCATAGTCGGGTGGACATTGAATTTCCAGTTCTCAGGAGCAAGTAATGTCTAAGTTTGACTCTTGAGAATTTAGAAAGATGAGGAAGAGCAATTAGTAAGAGGCTTTAAAGTCTGCTAACTACTGAAAGCAGCCAGAAATACTGGAAGGGGCACTGAACTTAGAGCAGAAGGACTGAATTTCGTCCTGCCTCAAACATTTGTGAATCATGTGACACTGAGCAAGCCACTTAATTTTTTGTTCCTCTGTTTACAAGTCTGTGAAATTGAGGTGATTATTCCTGTTCTGTGTACCTCTCATGAGGGAGGTTTATAGCTATAAAACACTATGCAGTTGTAAGGCCTTGGTATGGATTGTCTCTATTTTAAGTTCTGTATGATTTTGAGGACAAAGACTCTGTCTTTGAGTCATGAACACTATACAGGTCCTGAACGAATGAATAAAGGAATGCGTGACATAGATTTGGGCAGAAAAACACTGGGAGGTGATTCTCACACTGCACTTTTCTGTGAGATTGTTTTGCATTTTTCTTAGAATCATAAAATAAGGGGCGCCTGGGTGGCTCAGTCGGTTGGGTGTCTGCCTTCAGCTCAGGTCATGATCTTAGGGTCCTGGGATAGAGTCCCGCATCGAGCTCCCTGCTCAGTGGGGAGCCTGCTTCTCCCTCTCCCTCTGCCTGCCTCTCCCTGCTATGCTCTTTCTCTCTCTCTGTCAAATAAATAAATAAAATCTCTAAAGAAAAAAGATGAATTATAGATCATGGCTGTAAGTTGCCCTAGTGTAAGAAATAATGGTACAGACTTCTTTCAAACTAATAGCATTATAACGAATGGAAAACTGAACAAAAGATAGGTATTTGTAGCATATCATTTTTTTGACATCTTAATGACTATAATCTAAATGGAAACCTTTTAAAAAGAGTCATAAAATAAAACATTTCTCTTTTCTGGTTTACCATCTCAGCATACTTATGGAGACAATTCTCCCTTTATGCTAACTAACTTGCTTACCTGGTATAAGAGCCTTTAAACTTAGCAGGTGAAAGTTTATTGTGCAGGAGAGGGCCATTCCTTATCTCAGTGCAATGCGTTTCTAAGTGTATCTGATGTCAGACATTAGAGCCTAGACACGCCAACGCTTGTGTGGTATTGAGTGTTACAGCATATGAAATAATAACACCAACATGTTGGTTCCACAACCATTAATTCTTCAACGATTGAGTAGCATGTTTTCTTCCTTAGTTTAATGGGAAAATAAATATGTTCCTTCATGTGTCATCACTACTTCAGCTGCTGACCTATGGGAGGGGGGAACACCCAGTGCTCTGGGAAGCTTCCAATGTTTCTTCTATCAGTTATGACTGGTTAGCTCTGAGTGGAGTATTGTTCATAGCCCCTTCAAGCAGAAGATAAGACACTAAGGAATGCAATGCTGTTTGAGATGACAATAGCCAACATATGATACAGTACATCCATATCCATGAAATTATTTCTTAGTAAGTTAATAGATGAACCGATTAAACTAAAAGTCCCATACAAAATAATTGCAAGTTTTTAAGTTAGTCTATATGTTTAACTGAAAAAGATGTATTTTTAGGAATTGGACATTATGATCCACACCTAACTTACCTTCTAAAAATTAAAACTTTAACCAGGTGGTGGGTATTAAGGAGGGCACATATTCTGATGAGCACTGGGTGTTATGTGCAACTGATGAATCGTTGAACACTACATCAGAAACTAATGATGTACTATATGCTGGCTAACTGAACATCAAAAAACAAAAAAATTCTAACATTTTATGCCTGACTTCACAATGTTGAAATTTCAAAACTTTTTTTATTATCTAATTTTGGGTATTCGTAACTAGTATTCACTTATATTCATTGGAAAATGACTCACAGAGCCCAGTTCCTCATTTCCAAAAATTATAACCATCAGAGTTTTGCAGTAAAAATGAAGAGGAGAGGGGCTTGTACAAACATTTCTAGGTACCGAACAAGCTCTTTTCTTAGCATCTTTTCTGTCTTCAGTGACTTGCAACTTTTCAATGACTTCAATAACTTTTGAGTCAAGAATGTCTTCATACTGTTTGCAGGGAAAGATTCTCATAAATCATACCTAAGATAGTGCCAACCCCTTGGCCACCTTTTGTTCATTTGCTTGCTTGCTATGGCAAGACATCTTATTTTCCGCAGTTGACTGTATTTTGCTGACCTCCAGGATTCACTACCCGTTTACTGAATTGCGGTATGGTTTCCAGACACTTTGGGGGCCGGGGGGGGGGGTGTTGAATTAAGACTGGGATAGAAGAAATCCCTCAATAGTTGAACTGGCTCTAAATCTACAATGACGACGCAGGGGTAAATTCATTTCAGGATATTACTGGGGCCTTGAGTAATCTTAAATATGCTCCAAGGTTATTTTTGTGTGTTTTGTTGTTTTTGTCTTCTGAACAGAGTAGCACAAAGCTCCCAGAATCCAACTCTTCTCTAGAGGCCAGATGACCTTTCTGAGCCTGGAATGAATTAATGATAGCACATTGGGTGGGACTACCTCTCTCCTCCAGGTTTACTTCATCTCGATTGGAACCCTAGGGGGATACGCCAGACACTCACTAGAGGGCAGCAAGGGGTCAGTGGAACCAATTCTTGAGGCATTTGCTAGATTGTATTTCTGTGCTTTGAAAAAAAGCCTAACCATTTTTTAAAAATGAATTCATTGTTATTTCTATTAAAAAATAGTATGCACTGGTCACCTATTCATATGAGTATGACTGTTTCACAAAAACTTGAATAAAAGGAAAACACAAATGGGCTAGTATAATGAACAAATCTGTTTTCTCCAAGACATTCATCAGCTATGCTCCTGGGGACAGCTGTGCACCCAGAGAGCGTGGGTCCCGCAAGGGGTCTGTTCTCTGTGTCCATGTTGGGAATCAAGCCACGAACTGAGTGGATGTTGAGCGACGAGGCCCCAAGTCCAGGAGTGAGACATAAGGGACAATGACTAGGGCTGTCTACTAAGCTGGGGTGACACAGAGATATGGGATCCAGGTGAGGAGGTATTCCCCACCAGTAGATAAAGAGCCCAAGTCCCCTGCTCCAGTCAGGTGATGTGTTTGCAGGAAGGAGTATCTCTTGTAGTCTCTTCCAGTATAGTCCCCTGAGGACATTTGGGCAAGGTCATGAACATCTTGCTTGGCAGTTTTATGCTGTGAGCAGGAAGCCCAGCGTCTCAGTGCATGCGGCACATGGGAGGGAGGGAAGTGAACAGGTTGACAAGGAGAGTAACTTTCTGTGATGTCATGAGGGGGAACCATGTTGTGGAAGGTGGCAAGGACAAACAGGAGACAGAAGGGAAAGGCGATTTGAGTCATTGGCACTGCAGCGAGCATGAAAAGCAGAGACCGCAGTCTGAGGAAGAGAACATTGAGGGCTGTCAGGGAACATGATATATGAGGCACCCCAGGACCCTTCTGAGGAAAGGAGAGGATTAGGACACAGAAGTTGCTATAATTTTGCTAGTGAGGCTTGAATATAAAAATTTTTATTATCTTTTTTATTGTTAACATACTTCTCTCGGGGTATCCCACAGGATGGCATGAGCTGTACCACTTAGTTCACCATTAAGAGAAAAAACTGCACATCAGTCTCCAAATTTCACTATCAGCTGTTCAATGAGGATAAATATAACATACCAGTGGAGGGACTCCTGGGTGGTGCAGCCATTAAGCGTCTGCCTTTGACTCAGGTCATGATCCCAGGGTCCTGGAATCGAGCCCCGCTTCGGGCTCCCTGCTTAGCAGGAAGCCTGCTTCTCCCTCTCCCACTCCCTTTGCTTGTGTTCCCTTTCTCTGTGTCTCTCTCTGTCAAATAAATAAATAAAATCTTAAAAGAAAACTTCAAAAAAAATACCAGTGTAGAATGTTGCTTTTAACCTGAATATTATTGGGAAAATGTTCATCCCAATCTCAATTTTTCTTTATGTGTCATCTGCGGACACTGCATTACAACCTCAAAGGGTCAATTGATTATTATACACTAACAATTTTAGGAGGAAGAATTTAATGACTATAGGAAAAAGATATAACCAAATGTTAGGGGAATATAAACAAGGGGGAGAGTACTTTCTGCCAGGAAATCAGGGATGATTTAATGGGGACAATGGCATTTGGACAGGCTCTCAAAATACAGGCAGGATTTTTACAAAGTACTGGGAATAACATTCTAGCAGAAAGGAACAGAATAATTAATCTACACCTGCTTGGCTAGCAAAGAGAGACTGATGGCTGTGATATTGGCATAGAGGTTGAACCCAGCTTGTAACAGGCTTGATGCAGAATGTTAAGAATTTTGACTTTCATTCTGTGGTCATTTGGGCAGGTATCTACCATGATCAGAATTGCACTTGAGGACAGTTACTCTGTCTGCAAGGCTGGGGCAAAGACGAAGGCAAAGGCTTGTTAGGAAGGAGATGAATTTGCCCAGATCCGAGGAAGCGAGTCTGTGGGCAGTGGGGCAGTGGCAGCGACAGTGGGAGGAAGGAATAAGCAAGACAGACATCCAAGAGGGAAGAAGTCGTTTACTAGCATGCAGCTTTTAAAATGTGCTTTATCAATTCTTGGAAGGAGGAAGGAACTTTGTTTTCAAAACTGTGTGTTACAATTATGGATCAGCTGGGATGTGGCCAGAGACAGTTCACCTCCATTGTCAAGGCTCAGCAATTGACTCAGAGATAGAGACAACGAAGAAGTAAAGATAAGAGGAAAATGAGAGTTCCATAGTGCTACAGATAGCTGTGGCCTGGCGCTTCATTTGGCTAAAGGAAAAGAAACTTTTCTTCTTCATTTCTTCTGGGGAAAAAAAGGGGGGGTGCATTTGCTAATTACATGTTAATATGTTTAATTCAGTTTATTTGTTAAATTAATTATAACAAGATTATTTCAATGAGGAGACATCTGATTTTAATCCCAAATAACAACGAACAAACTCAAACCTTGGGATAACTGAAGTCAAGTCAAATTTAAGTGGTTCGGGATTGCAATATTTTAATATTCAGTAATACTGATAAAACAGTATTCAGCAGTCTTGATGAGCTAATTAACCTAAGATCTCTGTAGTATTATACATCAAAGTTTTGAAAATATTTTATGACTGACCAAACTATGAGGTTTTTTTATATTTCATATTCGTAAATGTTTTACTCATATAAAATAACTTTTCTTTTATATTGTAATGGGATCATACAAGTAGGTCTAAGAAACTTGGAATTTTCTCTTTGAGTTTTTCTTTAATTGTAGCATTGAGCTCTCCATATGGCAACAGGAATGACATTTTCATCTTGCTATTTGAGTAATCTGCTTCCAAACAGGAAAAACAGGGAAAAGGACCAAATGCCTGTGACACTTACCTTCGGAGCAAGATTTGAAGCCAATTAAATCATTGCCATATGATATTGTTTGGACTATAATTGCTCTCGTAATGAGATGCAGGAAGAACAGAAGTCCCCAAAGCCAAGAAGGACGGACAGAGCTTGGAAGAGTTCAAGACCCATCACATTAGTGATTCTTACAAATTATACTCAGAAGAGATTGGACTTGCCCCAAGTAGTTGTACAGCCCAACTATGTCTTATGTACATTTTCTGCTTTCCGGGTTTGACAGATGCATATCTTATGTTCCAGTTGCTCTCTGAAAAATATTTCTCAGCTCCCTGACTCTGCCTATATTCAGTCATGGATCGGTATTACGAAGGCTTATCAATAATTTAAAACAAAAATGAAAACAACAGTAATGAGATCTCTGTAGGCATTGCAGTGTCAACAGGAAAAATGAAGACATGGTAATGAGGAAAACATTAGTCTGATTACTTTTGGAGGGATAAGTTCTCATTCTTTCATAGTGGTGTGGAAGCCGAAATTACCTCCCCAAATAGTGCTTCAGATCACAAGCAGCTCGGAGAGAGCTGGAGTTTTTCCTAATCTGATTCTCTCTTGTTATTCCATGCTTTAGCAAAGTTAAAGAAATATGCACCCAAATAGTATCAGTGCCACCAAGACAGTCCTAGAGGTATTTCTTCAAGCCTCATGATGATTTCTCTTTAGTCTCAGTATGTACCGGCACCTCTGAGTAGCTGAGAATGTCCTCCTCTTCAATCTCATCAGCACGAGACCTGTCAGCAGTCACCTGCATCCCACCCTGGGAGCATGCCATCTTTATTGGCCTGTGGTTTATATGAGTGAATTCTCTTTTCTGTTCCTCCAAGCCGGAAGTTGCAATCAAGAGAAGGGGAAAGATAAAACTGAGAGAAAGGAGTTAAAAGGAAACCAAGAGAAATTACATTTGGAAACCTGAGTAGACTGAGAAAGAGTAGTTTTAAAGGAAGAGAAAACAATGTGGTCCCCATGTATGGGTCACATAAAGAATGCATCCGGTGTGAGAAATGGGTAAGAATTTCAGATTAGGTAAAAAAAAAATATGGCTCATGGAGATGGCATGAGTTCCATGTGGGAGAAGTACTGAAGGTGAGAGTGTCAGCAGCAGAGGGGACCCACCAAAGCAGGCAGCAGAGATGGCCTCTTGCACTGGTACGGCAGAGGTTTGAACCTGCCAGATGCTGGCTCTTCTTTTTCTCAGAAGAGCGTAACTTTCAATGACCCATCAAATGAATTTAAGGTGTTTGTAGGGAGAGGAAAGACTGAGTCCATAGCAACGGCTGTATTATGATCAACAGTGCTATTTTGTTTCTTCCCCAGGGTTCCTGTTTATGTCTCAGAGCCTTTATATTGTCTTCGCAAGAACTGAGCCAGTTGGCCAGTGGCCATGGTAAAATTGCATTGCTAGTGAATATAAATACACCCCATCAGTGGACACATCTTTCAGTATTCTCTTTAGTTCAGTTTCCCATTTGAAATGTCATCTGGTTATGGGTGAATAGAGAACACCATTTAAGAAAGGATGATTTGCTCAAAATAGTGTCAAATACCATGTTACGGCATAAAGCAATATCAATATCATTATGAAATCTGAGCCTATTTTTATATAAAAACTATCACATGTAGTTACATTTATGCATTCATATTTGACTCTGAGCATTTGTCTGATGTCCAGAAAATCATGGTACTCTTTCTACGAGAAGGAGAAGGAAAGAAGAGAAGGTGGTGGAAAGAAGCTCTGAAGGAGAAAATATGATGCCCTGCTGCCAGCCTTCTACTTTTGTCAACCTTCTCTGGACCAGGCTGGATTTATACTAGCAAATATTATTATTAATAAAGCTATGGTTTTTGTAAAGATAACAATGCTAAGTCCTTTGCATATTTTATCTGAATTATTCCTGCAAACAAATCTGTGGGATGGATTATTATGTTTATTTTACAAATTAGAGAAGTCAGGGGAGTCAAAAGGCAAAAAAAAAAAAAAAAAGCCAAGTGCCATATAACCTGTGACTAAACAAGCTGGGATCTCTTCAGCTCTGTCTGACCCCAAAGCCTACACTTTACCACTTAGGCTGTACTGCTTCCTTTAGAGCCAGGAGCTCCCCCAACAGCGGGCCCACCAAAGGAGAGGGAAGCGATTTCCTATTACGCTTAGACAAAGAATTCCTCTGTGCCTAAAATAGAGATTGACTTCATATCATTGGTTTAATTAGTGTCACTGTGAAGATCAGCAAATTAAAAAATGCTTTTTTGGTTGTTTTTTTTTTTTTTTTAAGAGACAAACCAAGATGACATGGTATAAAGCTTGGAGTATTGAAGATTTTTTTTTCAAAGTATATGTTTAAAATTTAGTGACATAATAGCATAAATCTTCCTTTGGATGGCTGATATTCCTACTAATATCTAAAATAAAATATTTTGGGGGTGCCTGGGTAGCTCAGTAGGTTAAGCATCTGCCTTCAGCTCTGGTCATGATCCTGCAGTCCCAGGATGGAGCCCTGTATGGGGCTCCCTGCTCAGCGGGGAGTCGGCCTCTCCCTCTGCCCCTCACCCCACTCAAGCACTTTCTCTCTCATTCTCATTCTCTCTCTCAAATAAGTAAATAAAATCTTAAAAAAATAAAATAAAATATTTTTGAAATATCTATTTTGCAGACATTATATCAGTATTTAGAATATATAACCACTGCTAAATTCTGGTATTTCATAGTTGCAGGAAGCCAATATTCCAAGTGGAATGATTTGGTGTACTTAGAGCTCTGAACAAGTCTGCAGTATAGTACTCATTTGTGATAAATCACTGACATTCTGTTGTGGGGTCAAACCATTATTTTCTTATGTTAGGAAAAACACTGCATGCAGCAGACCAGAATTACATCTCATGTAATATTATTTGCAAGAATGATTAACTGTGGTGCCTGGGGCACTTACATAAACAGCTGTTTCTCGTACTTAACAGGTGATAAAACCTATTAGTTTGGCAACTTACAGAAAAACCATTAAATCCATCCAAGTGCCACAGGAATAACTGAGCTCCTTAAGCAGGGTACACCCACCCCCAACAAGAGGTAGGGGGTGGGAGCTAAGGAAGAGGCTCGGATGAGAGGTCAATATCTAACTACCAACCAACCAGGAAGAACAGAGGGGAGCCCAGAGTCTTCAAGGGGCAGAGGGAAGAGCCAGGATTATTTAGTCATTTACTCTTGGTTTGTTTGTTCATTTATTTCTTTATTTTAAAGTGAAAAAGTGTGTTAAATACTTCTCTTTTGCTGTCCTGAAATACCGCTGATGGGTGACAGTCCAAATTGGCAGTAGTCTATGATACATTAATACATGACCATCTAATCAATCACAAACTTAAGCTTTCTTACCAGGCATGAGAGAGAGAGAGTCTTCCACACTAAAGGCCTTTACAAAATGCAAAAGCAGCAATAAACAGGATTGATATTTACATTATTACCATGTAAAATCCAAAAGTCGGCATCCTATATTTTTCGTATCAGAGTATATATCACACTTAATTTCCTAAGTGCTTATTTTCTGTCTTTCCTAATAAATTTTAAGATCCACGAGGAAATAGATTTGCAAATTTTTTTGAAAAGTGTAGAATTGTGCATCATGTGTCATGCAGAACGCCGTGGAGTTGACTAACACGGATGGTTTCTTGAAAAATTTATCGACAGTTTTTTTCCTTAAACAACCAAAAAGTCTCTATGCTGAATTTTCTTTTTTCTCCAGCTTTTCTTTCATTTGTACCTCCTCATACTTTATTTTGGAGGCACTATCATAAAGAGATCTGCTGAAGAGACCTGCTTTTCTAACTACTGAAGTGTGAGGGCTCTTATGAGGCAACATTTTATTGTTATTCTCGCCTGCAGTACTCAATGCATCAAAAAGGAGGAGATTCTATGCAGGGTTACTTAAACGATCAATGAAACACATTTCCAAGCAATAATAATGTGATGAGTCACTGCAATTTGATTAGTGACCTTTACATTCTGTGTAGAGATAACCTTTATTGATATCATTAACCAGACGAAATGGGGGTGTGATGCAACTCTTTTTAACCATGGAGCTGGGTATTGATTGAGAAGCAAGATCTGAGATTTTGTTAGTGTCGAGCTGTTTACAGAAACAAGAGGGACATTCCTCTCCTTTTCTCCAGCTGCCAAAGTAATTGTTTTGTACCAGCAGCAACAGAGAGGAGGAACCAAGGACATTTTCTTATTATTGTTCTGTTTCTATGAACAAAAGGCTATTTAAGTGAGAGAACACTTTCTGAATGCTCACAAAGATGAAGGCATTTGATATGAGCAATTTTGGTGTGGCATGAGTCCATCCCCTTTTCTGTTACTGTATTTCTGAGGGATCTCTCATTATAGAGCTCCTCGTTAGTAGTTTCCAATTCAGAAACTTTTATTACTTCTACTTGTATTTGTGTTTAAATAAAACAGGTACACTGATCTGTTGCCCTGTGAAAGACCTATGTTATCATGGGGAAGACCTAGAGATTTTTGCCTGTTGTCCCAAATAACTGATTATCTTTGAAATGTTTAATCTGTATCTGCTTTCATGCAATACAAATGAAATGTTTGTTTAGCCTTTTAAGGAATGACTTCACATAGGAATCGAACCTTAGGTTGTAATTCCCCGGGGCTAATGTTTAAATGAAAGTCAATTCTTGAGCTGAATATCTGAAACATTCTAGAAAAAGAGGAGTTTAGTGAAAGATAGCTATTGCTCAAAACTGCTTTTCAGCTTAATTCGGTGAGACTGAATTGAGAATAATTCTGTTTTTGATGTATGAATGGGACTGTGTAGTGAGTGGAGTATTAGAACACGCTTGTGAGTTTGTGAGTGGAATTATGAAATTTTGGTTTTGATAGATTCGTGGACTAAGTTCAGAGCACATAAGTGCTATTTATGAGTTCAGAGTGAATAATTAATGTTTAGCAAATAGTACTAGAAAAAAATGGGTTAAAAGGTTGTAAGGTACACGTATAAAAAAGATTTTGGGTGGGGAGGAATCACAGAATTCTCACAGGGAAGTACTTCCATATTTCCTTAGCTCTCTGACCACAGTAGGAGTTTAAATAAGGAATTGTGGGCACCTGCTTTTTCTTTTCATTGGAAGCTTCTGGTATATTTAGAAAATATAATTAAGTAAAAAAATTACTATGTATTTGCAGTTTCAGAGGGACGAAAACTTAAATATAGAAGGTCGTGGGGATAGGTAGTAAGAAAAGATATGGTTGTTCATCATAAAAATTGAAAATCTGTCATGAAAACTTGTCCAAGTTTAGGTTTCAAAGACAGAGACCGCTCTTTCAGATGGAAAATGGACTATTTCCTTTTTTTTTTATCAGTGGCCTCTCTCTTAAAAAAACATAAAATCTCATATACAGCGTGGTCCTTGGTAATGAAAAGTCAAAAACAGAGCAAAAATAAATTTACACCCAATAGCATGGAGCTGTTTTTGTCTGTTTGTTTGCCACAATAAATTTGTTTTTTTTCCCTACCCTTATGAATGATGGATTACAGTTTTTGCAAACATTAAAGATGTTGATTTGCTGCACTTTATTCTTGAATCAGATTTCTTGTACTTTGCAGTCTGTTTTCAGCCTCAAATAACATCAACATCAACAATGGCAATGCAAAATCAAAATACTTAAAGCCCTGAAGGGAAAATTCATCAAAATAACATCCCTGTTTCCTAATCCTGGATATCGTGACTCAGCCATCCTTTTATATATATAGAAGGAAGTGGAGAAAGGGGTGGGGGCTGGGAATCAGAGCATTATGGTACCCAAAAAAAAGAAAAGGGAGAGAGAGAGAGAGAGATGGAAGAAGGAAGGGAGAGAGAGAGAGGAGGAAGGAAAGAAAGAGAGAGAGAGAGAGATAATGGGAGGGAGGGAAGAAGGGAAGAAAGAAAGGAAGAAAGGGAAGAAGGAAGGAAGGAAGGAAGGAAGGAAGGAAGGAAGGAAGGAAGGAAGGAAGGAAGGAGAAAAAATAGGGAAGCAGAGAATATAAAAATATTAGAAGACAAGTTTGGAATTTATTGTGCTCGCATCATAGTCTGGGGTGCAATTTAAAAGGAGAAAGAATCCCTTACTCCTTGGCCACTGAAGTACTTCTACGCCCTTGAACGATTCTTTCAAAATTAGTAGTGTGCACATCCTTGCCACTCAAAGTGTAGCCCTCAGACCAGCAGCTCAACTGGGAACTTGTTAGAAAATCAACTTCTTAGCTTCTCAGCCACCACCACCCCCACCCCCAGCCAGAATCAGAACCTGTTTGAAATAGACCCCCATGTGATCCTATGTTCATTAGAGCCTGGGAAGGACAGCATCTATGGCGCTGTGTCTCCTGGCAGAATATACACTCATTTGTGTGTAACCAAAGACCACAAACAAAGAAACACAGCATGTGAAAAACAGAGAAAAATCTCCTAGGTTAAAAGCATAAATAAAAGGAAATACAAAATTCTCCACTTAGGCCAAGTGCTTCCCACTAGACAAGAAGTCAGGAATGTCATTCGTTAGCTCTAACTTACGAAAAGCAAACTACAGTGAATCCACTTGCCTTTTTCTGCTTCTCAAATTCAAATAAAGACTTTCTCAGGATTTTAATGTTTAACAAATAATTTTTTTAAAGATTATTTATTTATTTACTTATTTGAGAGAGAGTGAGCAAGAAAGAGAACACAAGTGGGTGGAAGAGCAGACGGAGAGGGAGAAGCAGACTCCCTGCTGATCGGGGAGCCCAACGTGGGGCTCGATCCCGGGACTCTGGGATTATGACCTGAGCTGAAGGCAGCCGCTTAACCAACTGAGTCACCCAGGTGCCCCAACAAATAGTTTTAAATGGTGTATTTAGCCTCCCTAGATCAACTCTTCAGATAATAATATTTTAATGTTTTGACTTTGAATGAATTTAAATGTTTCTTCAGGTTACACTGCTTCCTACTGTCCATTTCCATATAGATATGTGTTTTTAAAGAATTTTTGTGTGTGTTTGTTATGTACGTATTATGTGGCCATCACACACACACACACACACACACACACACACACACACACCACACATTCAAACGTGAGTGCTTCATGCCCTTTATTACGTGCTCTGAGACTACAGCACAGTGTCTAGCATTCCTGTGGAAGTCAGAGAAGGCTTATCTGTACACATCAAAAGCACTGGAGACTTGAACAGAGCATCTCAACATCAACAGTATCAAAGCCTACCTGTGAACCTGGGAGGGAAGAAGAAAAATTAAACTGCTTTTTGGCATATAGATTGCCATACGGGGGCAAGTGATTCAAGAAGAGAGGGGAAAAAAAAAGTTTTCAAATTTCAGCATTATATTTTATTCAGGGCAGTAGTAAATTATTTCTAGCTGATATTTTTAGTAAATGCCAAATATGATTATGGAGAGAAAGAGAGGCTCTTCCCAAACTATGACATTCTTGGTAGGAGCTAAATTCTATTATCATTGTTTTTGTCTGGCAAATGTTTCTCTGTTGTGTGAGTTGGAGAGCACACTGCATGTTTGTATATATAATGCTATGCTGCTTACATTTTTAACATTTGTTTATAATGTGGCCTTGGAGGTAGCTGTTGAGAAAAATTGCTCTAAACTTGAAAATCTGAAGATACTCTGAGAGTGCAGCCAAAGAAATGTACCAACTCCTGAAGAATGGTCTTTGCTGTAAAGGAAAGATAAACAGTGTTCTTACAAGGTGGGGAGGGTGTCAAAGCGATTCTCCATCACAGTCTCAGAGAAGAAACACTGTTTTGCTGTGGCTACTGTGTTAACTATGAGCAAAGTGAAATGAATTGGCATGACAACCTGCAAACATAACACAATACAGTGAAATCAGAACAATAAAAAATAAAATAATTAAAAGCAAAAAAAGAAAGATGCAAGCCAATCATAATAGCATGCCAAATGAAGATTGAAAAAAAAATCTTAATGATAGGAAAAAGACAAGGAAGAAATTTAAAGCCCCCCATAAGTACCCAATGCTATAAAAGAAAATGTATTACCCAAAGAAACCATGAATTCCATAGATATGAACTCTAAGACAGAATAATAAACAACACAAAAAAATGCTTCTGAGTTAGGGAGTCAGATTGAGAAATTAAAAGGACCTTTGTAAATCTAAGTAAGTTAGAACAAATAACTTAGAATCAAGAAATATAGCAAGATAACTGTAGATGAGATCACTGGTATGAAGGAAAGAAATACCTGAAATAATTGTGGTGAAAGCAGAGGAGAGACACAGAAATTAGAATAATCAGTGAAAAGATGGCAGACAAGGAGACAATCAGGATCTCTGAAGTGCAAAAACAATAAACAGACTAGGAAAAAATTTTAAAGATATAATGGAAGAAAAAAGTAGAATAAAGTAGTACCTGAATCTGATTAAGTGGGCACATCAAATTGACATAAAACATTGGATACCTGGGGCGCCTGGGTGGCTCAGTCAGTGAAGCAGCTGCCTTCATGTTGGGTAGTGATCCCGAAGTCCTGGGATCAATCCCTGCATCAGGCTCTCTGCTCAGCAGGGAGCCTGCTTCTCTCTCTTCCCCTTGCTCATGCTCTTCTCACTTTCTCTCAAATAAATAAATAAAATCTTTAAACAAACAAACAAAAAAACCATAGGATAACCTGGTCATAGGTTTGTTATGTAGCATCAAGGGAAAAGGAAAAATTCTACTGCCATGAAGATGATAAAATCAAATTACATAGAAGGGAAAACAAAACAAAGCAGGACTATCTCAGACTTCCTCACAGTAATTTTGAGTGCCAGAAAACACTGGAAGCTGTGAGGATACTAAAGGGATATGAGTAAAAATGTATCCAGGCGAGTGGCAGTAAGAGGATAGTCTCAATTATACAATGCCTATGCCTTCTCGAACAAATTGCTCAAATGTGAATTTGATGAAACCAAAACTAAATCAAAATAAAAAATTCAAGAATGGAAATGTGTGATAAAATTCTCACAGTGACATTATATTAACTACAGGACTAAGATTAAACAGTGGTAAAGATAGGGTTATGGAGCAGAAAGCAGATATAACTTTATCCTTAATATTTTGTGAGTATTAATATATAAAAAATACAAGAGAAGATGAGAGGGAAAATGGGAGGAAGTATAAATGAGAATCTCCCATATTTTTTAACCTGAGAATCCAGTCACATTGTAAATGCTCCAAGCATAGGATCAAAAAATAAATAAATAAAAGATATAGTGTGATTGTATGTGTGTGTGCACATATATTTAAAAAATATTTTTTTCCTAGCTCTGCATGGTAGGAGGGTCTGGAAGCAGTGGCATGAATGTTCAGCACTTGGTTTCTAAATGCCATTCTCAATTAAAATAAATCAAGGTGGAAAGACTGATTGAAGTCTGAGATAGGGAAAGTATAGCGAAGCCTGACACAGCTTGTTGCACCAGAAATAAGGAAGTGTTCAAAGAATGATAATGACCTAGCAAAAGGACAGAGGAGCCAGCCTGAAATGTTCTCACTGGACTAATTTGAAATTACTTGAGTATTAAAGTACATAACAAATAATAGACCAATTCAATAAAACAATTTAATAAATTAAAATCCATAGATTAGTTATTAATCTAAATAAATAAATGGGTGTGATAGGAAATCTCTTTCTTACAATAGAATGCCAACTAATAAAAATAGAAGGAACGAAAGAGTTAGAATGTTGCATGGATGCTAGCACTACTAGATAAGAGTTTAATAAAAAAAATGGATCAGACTTAACTTAATTAATATCAGGGCAACCTGACATCATATGCCTCCAGATATGATGCGGTGAGAAGGACACAACATTACTTCTTCGGCATTTCTGTGAAAAATGCATAACTCAAATCTAGTCATGAGGAAATATTAGGCAAATCCAAACTGAGTACAGTCTAAAAATAATTTATTTGTATCCTTAAAAAAGTTCAAGATCAATAAAGACAAGTAAAGGTTGAGAATTGTTCCAGGTTAAAGGAGAATATAGAAAAATAACACTAAATGCAATGTGTGACTATGTGTTCAATCCCAAAATGGAGAGAAATAATATCTATAAAGGACATTAGTGGGACAACTTATAAATTTGAATATGGATTGTGGGTTGGTTAGATGAATAAGAGTCTATCAATGTTAAATTTCATAATTTTGAGAATTACCCTGAAGCTATGTAAGAAAATATCCTTGTTCTTGGGAAATAAGCACTGTGTGCTGTCTCCAACTTACTCTCAGTGATTTAGAAAAAAATAATATGCATATACTTAGATTGATAGATGAAGACTGGTAAATCTAGGCAGAGGGTATATGGGTTTTGTTTGTGGTATTTTTATAATATCTCTGTAAGTTTGAAATCATCCCAAAATACAAAGTTACAAAAACATAATGATGCCTCATGCCTATATCATAGCCCTTCCATTTTTACACGATTATTTGTTTGTGTATCCATCCGAGTGAAAATGGGCATCTCCAAAGTTTTTCACTGAACAGCATATCCTAAGGCATGTATGTTTCATTCATATATTTATAAACAATATACACGTACTAGTCCTCCTAGCATGTCATTGGAGAACATAGACTCCAGTCTTTGTTCATCTTTTCTACCTATACACTCTCTTCTGGCAGTCTAATCTGTTCTTATGTCTTTAAATTTCATCTACTTCCCAATAACAAATGAAGTTTAAAGAGTAGAAGCACTCTAACATTCTACAGCAAATTCCAGTGACACCTGTCCATGTAAATGAAGTACATGGTCTCTCATGGGAATATTGTACGAAAATAGATTAATGATAGATTAATTGTGAAGAAAAAAATCAGAGTTGAAGTTCATTGCAAGACCAAGGAATTATCCAGTGTAGTTTCCAAACTGAATAAGAATGTATAGACTAAAATTTCCAAGAAAAACAAAATGATTTTTCTGGATAAACTAAAACTGCCGGGAATTATCTTACCAGTTCAGCAGGTGCTAGCTAAAGGCTGGCCTGTGGTAATGGGGTTGTTTGTTTCCAGAAAGGCTATGGGAAAAATGCACTGGCATTTCTTAATCTCAGACACTACATTCAACAAGCCAACTGACGTTAATAGACCCAATAAAGTGTTGATTAAAATAATGAAGGAGATACCACAGAGACTGGAGGAGATCTATTCAAGTCAGACTTTTGATGGCTTACTGGTCATATAGCAATGATGAAAAATACACTATTCAAGTTTGAAGCAGACACTTCCTCACACAGAAGCGATGATTTCAGGGCATTCAAAGAAGCAATTCTTGACACCTGATATAGAGAGGAGTGGATACTAGGAATGCCAATTCTCATGTGGTTATTTCCTAGAAGCTTCTCCCACATTGGTGAGATTATGGTCTTTGGTGTGACTCATCCGTTCATTCAAATCAGTGAACATTTATTAGGTACTCATCTTGCTAAGCGTCTTGACTGCCAGTAAGATATTGCACTTATTTTTCTTAGCCACCTGATAAATTGTACAGAGGAGTCCAAGGGCTTAAGGATGGAAGAGAGAGATTTTTATGACGAGAAAAGAAGACACATTTATTATTATACTTGCTTGCTTGTCTAAAGATGAACAAATTTAATAACTGTGCCAAATATTAGAGCAAAGGAAGATACTGTTTTCTTTTTCAAGACCAGATATGTGGATACACACGTGCATGTATGTGAAGAGAGAGATAATCTGAGTGGATACAGAGTGAATTGTTGATAGTGGCTAATCCTAAAGAATAGTATTGGAGGGGCGCCTGGGTGGCTCAGTTGGTTAAGCGTCTGCCTTTGGTTCAGGTCATGATCCCAGGGGCCTGGGATGGAGCCACCCCATCGGCTTTCTGCTCAATGGGGAGTCTACTTCTCCCTCTCCCTCTGCCTGCTGCTCCCCCTGCTTGTGCACTCTCTCTCTCTGTCAAATAAAAAATAAAATCTTAAAAAAAAAAAGAAAAGAAAAAAGGATAGTATTGGAGAGGATTGAGTGGGTAGGAAACTTAAATTTTACATTACATACTTTTTATTGCATGTGGGCTTTTTAAATAAAGAAACATATTATTTTCTGCATTGAAAAATAATCAAAATAATATGAGGAAAAAGTCCAGCTTCCTTATGTTTGGTTGCATTAAAGTTTGAGGTCCAACAGCAGAGGATTGATGGGCAATTTGTTTTCATTATTTTCTGAGCCACACTTGTGTATTTAGGGACTTGTCAAAGATTACAGACCAGGGAGGTGCCTCCTTTATTCATTTCCAACATTCTTATATAGTAAATGTGGATTCATTCTTTCCTCGTGAAAAACGACGGTCACTTTACACTTCCAGAAGAAATCCTTTTTTTGTATGAACTCAGAAAGCTTGATCCTTTGTGTGTTTTGGGAGCCCATATAAGCTGAATATTTAAAAGTTATTAAGCACAATGTGGTTTGGCATTTTATATCTGATGACTTTTCTCCTAAGAAAATTTTAATAGTCCTCCTAAAAAATGAAACGCCTCCCCACTGCCTATGTTTATATTCTTGGGAGTCTTAAAAAAATATTATTGTTACCATTACATTGTTTCATCAATAACTGGCTGTTTTAATTTCTTTATGATGCAACAGATATCTTCCTAGACCTCACAGATAAGTAAACGTTAAGCAAATTTAAAACATATGGGAGATAATTATCTCAGAGAATAGTCAAGTTTCATATCCGAAAGAATTTCCAAGGTAATCTTCTTAAATCCTCTCATTTTATATAGGAGAAACCCAAGTCTCAGTGGAGTCAAGTGTTTTGTCCAAGGTCACACAGCTAGTTGCTGACAGAACCAAGGCTGGAATCCTAATTAATTTTGGCTGATATCTCTGTCTCTCCCTGGGAATGTTTGCTTCCCACGCTATGCCCATCCTTCCCTTTGTCTAGCCTCAGAAGGAATCTTGCCATATGAGGAAGGATGTCCTCAACTCTGGAAAGAATTCAGGAGTGGGGCGGGAGAGTGGACTGAGATTTGATTCAGTTTGGTGTTTAATAGTATTGAGTCACTGATGCTTAATACATTGAAAAATAAAGTCTGTGCTTATTTTTAAATAACCAAAATAGCCAGGAGCACCCATCTATACCAACATATTTGTATTTTATGGAAAATCTTTATGTGAATACATTATGTAAAAGACTAAACACTGTATACCTGTTATCTGTGACTATCTTATAATGAAGGGTCATTTTTCATCTTTACATATCATTTTCTAATAAAATAAACTATGGAACTAAATTAATTAATATATCTTAAATGGTTCAGTTGATCTGGCCTTTGTATATCTATTAAACACCTTGTCCAAGTTGTGTAAGAATTCTTGACTTTTCTTGTCTTGCCTCACTTTAGGGGCCAGTTACTCTAAAACCTATGACCTCTTTCTTGATACTACCATCTCCTGAAGGTCAGGTTTAATGTCAACCTCTACGAAGGTGATGTACATCCATGTTTGCCTGTAAGAGTCCTGGTTTTTATCTACTATCCTGTTGTAATTAATAATAGTGTCTCCTTTTACCCTCAAGAGTCAAGGTTTGGATACTAAATTGTATGGTTATCCTACTCATAGTGAATGTAAAATATGCTAGGGAAGGAATTTTCCTCCTCCAACTTTCAGGCAAATCTCAGCATTTTCTCCTGCTTGAGCTATGTCTGCCCCTTCCTATTTTCAGTGTCTTACGAATTGTACCTCTTGCCTTCCAAGATTCACTGAAACTGATTAATCTTTCAAACGCCATCCTACTCAAACTCAATATTTGACTTGATTGAACTAGAGTATCCGCCAAGTCCACTTTCATTTTGGTTTCAACTGGTTGTCCTAGTATAGAGTGTGAATAAATCTTCCAGGCTTAAAAATAACTAAATATAAATATAAATTAAATTAAAAATAATTAAATTATCAAGAGGAATTTGATGAAGGATTTGTGCTTTGCAGGGTGGCTAAACGTGTTTTTCCATAGAAACAACACAAATCCAATTGTTTGTGTGTTGGATATCAAATTAGAACATGCTCATACCTGGAAAACCTAAACAGCCTTGCCTAAGGTATCTCTTAAGATGCTTCCAAGTTATATTCCAAACAACTTCTTTAAGTCTAAGTTTAAGAAGCATCCAAAATTTATGATCTCCTCAAAGGGCCAGGCAATTTAGTTTAGAGAATATGGGTTTTGTAGTCAGATGGACATGAGTTCAAATGTTGCTATCAGTCTTTCAAGTCTGATCCTTCCATTTCCTCATCTGTGAATGGGGAGAACTTACTTACTACATTTCCAGGCAGTTCTAATAGAGGATACATTTTTCTGTAATGATTTTATAGAGGTTTTGGAAGTGATTTTGGCTTTCTCACATCTTCCTACCTGTGAAAAAAAGTAAATATCTTTTGGTGCCTGTCTTTGGGGTTTCTCTGTCTCTACTGCCTAATTTCAGACCATCACAATGTCTTACTTGAATAAAGAAAGAACGTCTTAAGTAGTCTAGTCCTTCAGACCACCTGTCCCTAAATTCTTTCTCCACTTAGCATTCTTAAAACAAAGTATCCCCTGTTTAAAATGTTTCTGTAGCTTCGCCATTGCCTGTGGGATAAAAAACAAATTCCTGAGCCCTTTGCCTATATTTCCTTCTACATATTTCATCTATTAGTCTATGTCTTTCATTCTACATTCCAGCTCTATAGAAATTCTTGAAGTGACCCAAGTGTGCCCTATCTCCTGCCTGGAATGTTAATCCTCTCTCTCTCTCCTGCATTCAGAATGTGCCTTGGTTCATCTCAAAAAAGCCTTCTTTGCTTACTTCCCATCTTGATTGCATGCTGCTTTGATGCGCTCTCCCATGATGAACCAATCTCCCCAGTAGTCTGTAAATTCCTCTCATTTCTAAAGGGTAACCCTCCTGACATTGGATTTTGTCTTTTTCTTTATACCCAAACACATCACATTATTTGGATTCAATTAAATCTGGCTTTTGGTAGATTGAAGGAAGGAAAGAAAGGAAGAAAAGAGGAAAGAAGAAATTTTACCTTATTTTCCTGGAGAAATTTGTACTCTGGATAAAGAAATACTGTCCCTTGAGATAACAAGGAATAATTATATGAACCTCGTTACCTGGCACGGAGCCTTGCCAATAGAAGAAAATCATTAAATATTTGTAGCTTTGATTCACTGACTCACTAAATGCCACCTGTGTACGTAGATTAATATGCAATCAGTACCATAATAAAAGGGCACTTCTTTCAAAAATGATTTTAAATGTTGTTATTTGCTATCAAGCTGCAGTAGTGTTCAGACAAGAGATTTCCTCTACCTTAGTGTGTCCTGGGGGAGGGGGGGACAGATGCAATGGTGTTTGGGGGAAGTTGTTTTTTTCCAACAAAGATCCACCCTTTCTTTGCCTGCCGTCACACAAGCCACCTTTCTGATATGGCGAGACCCAAAGTCTGCTAAGCCAGTCACATTATCCCACAGTGTGTCTGAGCCACAGGACCCAGAGAGGCTGACTCACGAGAACAGGTAATTAGGAAGCAGTAGGACATGAGACGGGAGAGGAAATCTAATTTACAGCTCGCTGGAGAGCTCTGAGTCAGCGTGGAGGAGAACCGAGATGGAAGATTAAATTATCTGTGAGCTCACTTCTCTAAAATTATTTAGTCTGTCCCTTTTTTCATTTAAAAACATATGCTGTGAATGCAAGGATTTAGCTCCTGCTTCTGAAGAGCTGGCAGCTGAGAGTAGTTTCTTGAAACCACCTGGAAAGGATAGAATTAGCTTTGGGATGTCTGCTATTCCAATAAGGGCCACAACTATCGAGTTCAGAAAACAGAGGAGATGTCCAAAAACTTTTAGGACCTCCTACCAACTCAAGGGTATATGGTGGCCTCTGTGTCAATAAAACTCAAGGGTTTTGAGGCACCATGTATAGATGCAGCCTCCTAGAGCCCAGGAGGGGCTCTTCCCTTGTTTCCTGAGATGCCTAGCTGCTTGAGCCACAGGGAGACTTGCAGAGCTCAGTCAATTGCAGAGGTACGTTAGTCTTATCCTTCATACTTGTGGACTTCTTTTGGATGTTTGTTGATTGAAGAGTAGTAACCCAGGCAACAAATATAATTAATACACTCAAGAAATATTGGTCAAATACATATTCTATAGTAGACACTGTTCTGAATACTAGGGATAATGTGGTTTAAAAAGCCTAAATATTGGGGCACCTGGGTAGCTCAGTCGGTAAGTGTCTGCCTTTGGCTCAGGGTGTGATCCCAGCGTTCTGGGATCGAGCCCCACATCAGACTCCTCTGCTGGGAGCCTGCTTCTTTCTCTCCCACTCCCCCTGCTTGTGTTCCCTCTCTCGCTGGCTGTCTCACTCTGTCAAATAAATAAATAAAATCTTTTTTAAAAAAGCCTAAATATTATGTTTCTGATCTTATTTATAACTTCCAACACATTTCTGATTTATAAAACTCATTCTACAGGAAATCCAGTAAACATACTTAAACTGACTAATTGAATGAATAAATACAAAAAGAAACTAAGGTAATTTCAGATGAGATCGGGCGCGTTCAGGGTGGTATGGCCGTAGACCAACCTAAAATAATTTCAGATAGTGGTAAGTGCTATGAAGAACAATTAAAATAGAAGAATGGGGCAGAGAGTGTGTGTATATAAGGGGAGGGGGAGTTGACCAGGTAGAGTGGTCAGGAAATCTTTTTTCTGGGGAGGTGCAGGGTAATGATGGGAAACTATTAGAGGCCATGAAATGGGATAATGGGAAACCACTGGAAGGTGTGCAGCAGAGGAATTATGGGAAACTATCAGATGGTATAACGTGGGGAATAATTATCCTGGCAGCTGTGAGGAGAATGGCTTTTGAGAGGAGACAGACAACAAAGTAAGCATGAGCTTGAGTTGAAGAGAGTTGATGCTTGAGATTTTTAAAAAGTGCATGGTTCCCTGGGACTATTAAAAATTTCCAGGTATGATATCTCCTCCCAAGCACGGAATATTATAACCCAGTAGCTGTTCATGCAGTCACTTTCCTTCACTGCTATCACAAAAGAGCTCTCTGGGATTCCTTAGTAAAAGCCTTCCTCTAGTGTTACTGTAAACCTGGAAACTGAGAGGAGATCAAGAGTTAAGAGAACTCTGTCTTGCCTGTGTTAATATAGTCTGCCCTGGATTTCACCTCTGCTGTAAGTACCTCTCCCATCAGTGAAATTCAACTCCACACATCCAGGCTTCATAGCACAGTAACTAGTCTCCACTAAACTATGCTAGGATTCTAAGATCCAGAGCATGACCAGAGTAGGGCAACCGGGAGTATGTCCAAGGGACCTAAATATAGAGGGACAATTTTTTTTAATGGTTGTATGTCACTGTGTTATTTTAGATTGTGCTCGAATTCACATATTGACAGCACATGCTTCCCTTTCAATGGGAAGAAACAAACCATGTCATGAATTACAAAGTACGTTGGAGGACCAATTTCCTGTTGCTGGCACTGGTCACCAAAATTGCTAGTTCCCTCTTTGCTTAACCTATTTTGAGAGACTTTGGTTCTTGCATTTAATACCTATAATCTATTGTCTGTGGCTCAGCCCACTTCTGTTCCAAACAACCTGGCTGTATGTGACTTCTCTTTACACCTTCCTTCCTGAGTCCAATCCACAACCCTGAATCAGCCTGACTCATTCCGTCTAAATCTCTGTGTCTCTCCTCACAGCCTATCTCTCTTTCAAGGTTTACTCAGATTTCCTTCCTGTTCCTTCTAACAGACAAAGGCAAAATGTTCGAATTAAAAGTAAAGTTTAAGAAGTAAAAGAAAAATAGGGAAAACTTTTAGTAAATTCAAGTCGTATATATCAGAGTGTCAGATTCTAATCATGCTTGACCTGTTAGTGTTATACATAAATGTAGATGTTGATGTCTTTGGGATTTACCTTTGCACAGAGCTCAGTTAAACAAAATTGATTGAGAATGGAAGGAGATTAGGATCCTGCCATTGTGCCAAAAAGTATAAAATATGGTTTATAAGATTTCTTTCTCAAGTTTTATGTATTTTGAATCAGTTGCTTATTTGTCATGGTTAGAAAATTGATACAGAACCTATTAATTACTCAACATTTTGGAAAATATGTTTCAAAAAACAAATTATCACTTAAAACAATACTTTTATAATCATTTAGTCACATTGCACTGTTTTCTTCTAGAGATCAGAGCAAGAGTAGATACAATATCATTTCATTTTATTTATTTTATTTTTTATTTTTATTTTTTTAAATTATGTTCAATTAGCCAACAATATCATTTTAAAAGTAGATGGGCAATATCAAAACCAAACTGAATTTCTGAACTAAAGAATGTATCACAATTTGAAAATGGGTTTTGAATGGTCTGAGCATTTGCTAATTGTTGTCTTTAAATTGTAGCTTGTAATGTAGATTTGCCGTTAGTAGTTTAAGGAGTCAGATCAAATAGAAAGATTAATAGTGTCCAGAGCAATTTCGATCTGGGCCATTTCATATTTTGACTTATCTGACCCTAGGATGGCTGTTGTCGAGAGTGGGCAACTCAATGGAGACAATGTAAATAAATTTGGGGCACATGCTTATAATGTGAGAATGGATACAAAGATAGTTATAGAAAATTGGCCTTACTTCTTAAGTAAGCCCGTTGATTTTATTTAACAACTATGCACTTATCTAAAAAGTTATTGCTTGTTACTATATTCCACAAGGGAAGGATGAGGTAGGTTTATAAATGTTCAATTAATATTTGTTAAATAATTGCATGAATGAATGAATGGATACATTATAGAAAGGAAAATTTAAAAAATATATCGTAATAAGAATATCACTCCTTCAGAGAAAAGTAATTTCCTTATATATAAGTAGGAAATGTTACATGAAAGACACCAAATAAAAATTGAGCTGCTCTTTTATTTAACAAAATACGTAATTAATAATAACAAGAATAAACTTGCATGTATGGTAAAAAAAAATCTCGACAAATTAGAAATAGGGATCTGTGGTAATAATAATGTGTTTCTAGTTCAATATTGCTGATACTGGGTAGAAATATGAGGGGCGCTTAGGTGGCTCAGTCGGTTAAGCGTCTGCCTTCGGCTCAGGTCATGATCCCAGGTTCCTGGGATCCAGCCCCACATCAGACTCCCTGCTCAGCATGGAGTCCATTTCTCCCTCACCCTCTGCCTCTCCCCTGGCTTGTGCTCTGTCTTTCTTGCTCTCTCTCAAATAAACAAATAAAATCTTTAAAAAAAATTAAAATTAATAACACCTGTCATAGCACCATCCCTTACAGTCCTCTGTAAGGACTAAAGGATGTCAGCGTCCTGAGACATAAAAAATATTATGGAAAATCAACAAAGGGTAAGATTATTTCCTAAATATACAAGAAATAGGGCATTATAGAGAAACTTTCAGTATTAAGGATTTTAAAGTGAAGTAAAATGTTTTCTCTGAGAATAGATGGTTCTCACATTGTAATTGTGTTACTGTTCCCTGCCAACTCCTGTGGGTATTATACAAGGTTACACAGGGGAAAGGTAAACCACTTCTCTTCGGGTACACTAGTATAGTAGAAAGAACATTGAATTGGAAGTTGTTAAACCTGGTAACTATTCTTAGCTGCGGCATTAATTAGCTATGTGAATGACCTTGTACAAATCATATTTTCTCTGGGTATCAGTTTCCTCATCTATAAAGTGAGGGCATTGGGCTAAATTATATTTAAGATCCTGATATGCTTTCTGTGGTTCTTATTCTTTTTTGTGTGTGTCTTTTTCCAAATGCTCAACTACTACGTTATTTAAGGTATATTTCCTGTTTTTTTTTTTTTTTTTCCTCCCCTCTCTGTCTCTTTCTTCAATATAGGGGATAGGAGGACACTGACTAAGTCTGAGGGGCGGGAGGAGGAAGAAAGTTAGCTACAGGAAAGGTTTATATCCCTCTCTACAAGAAAACTTAAATATAGCTACTACAGCTTTGAAAGGAATGGTTTATGTCCAAACAGCATTTTCCAGACAAGCTCTGTACTTTTTTGCCAACAGAATTAACTTTAAACTGAACGCAGTAGACAGTTAAACAAGAGTCGGCACTGGAAACAGCTGTGAGTAGACAAGACCAGTTACTTATAAGGTACTGTTTTTTACTCATTGAAATCTCCTTCAGGGTTTATTTACTTTGGGCACAAGTATTGCGTGGTCATTTGACCTTTCCCCCCACCTCGCCTCTTTTCTGAGAGAAAACACACTCTTTAAAATACCTTAGCTTCTTCGCCGTATTGTTTTGTGGCTGTTGATATTTGAAGCTACTGGGATTTGGTTTTGTTTTGTTTTGTTTTCAGGAACCTAATGGTCGTTGTTGTTATTTTATTTTGAAGCGTAGTTTAGCGTTGTCCTTTTTTGTATCTTGTCATGGGTAAGGTTTTATGTTTTGTTTTTTGTGTCGGATAAAGAAAGATATGCTTTAATATGACGGAATGTGCAGAATGCTCTTGACTGAGGGGGAGGGATAAGTTAATTCATGTTGGACTGAAGTATAGACCCAGTATAGAGCCAATCAGACAGAAGGACCAAGACACAGCAGCTCCAGGCAATCTAAACTGACTCGGGGAAGGCTCATTGACCTCATCACAACTTGAGGGATCTGACCTGGAAAACTCACAATTTTGAATTAGGATTTTACCTCTAATCTATGTCTGTCGTTAATTGTTCATTTTAACCACTCCTTCCCTCTGTTTCCATTTATTTAAAAAAATTCTGGCAAACCTTTTTTAAAAAATTTTCTTATGAAGTTTATCTTCTTTAAGCTCATCAACCTTAAATGGACAACATTTCCAAGAACTCAAATCACTGAGCTGTGGAGGCTTTCAGAGCAGAAGGGGGATAGCCCAAAATGGCAGTGGGGTGGACAGAAGGGAACCACTATTATCTGCAGTGTCACTCTTTTCCCGGACGCATGACTAACTAATATATAATTCTCGCTGCTGGTCAGTAAACAAATAATGAGACAATTAAGGAGTTCTACATTTGTGGACTTTCCAAAAAGTGAAGCTTACAAGTTTACCATGGAAAACTCCAGAAGTCTTAGAAAGAATTTAGCCATTTTTGGATAGTTCACTTTCTGAGATCCAGTATATAGTTTGAGATCTCTCTGGAGGGAACTTAATTCAGTTTAACATTCTCTGAATTACCCAGCCTTCTCATCATGGATATACATTGTAGAATTATTTTATAATGTAATGATACGTTGGGGGCCTATTTTGTGGTATGTAAGGCTATTACTTCTTATGTCAAGAGGTCACATAATCACTACACTTTTTACAATCGTATCATTTTTGTAGGACTTTTTTCTTCCTGTGTCCAGCATCCATATGAAAGTGTGACTTCTTATGGGTGTGGACAGTTTGCATTCTTCTAAAAACACCCTTCAACCTCAACCACGTCTTTATAATTATTATTTCTTTTGTGCTGTGCACAAGAAAACCAGAAAAAAAAAGAGTTTATAAAAAATTATGGAAGGTATGAGAAGCAGTAACTTTATTTGAGGGCCCAAGAGATTCTCTTACGAGGGAAGCGCACGTGCCCAAGGGCATAGACACAGTGACATCTATTTTAGGTGCTCAGGAGACTTTCGGTTTGTGTCCAAGGTCTTAGTTGTGTTCTGTAGTAGAAGTTGCCATGGAAGTGACTCTGGGATAAGGAAGGCAGTTACTGCATCAGATACAGAAAGTGTTTGTTCTCCTTTTTATGAAGTTACTGGACCTATGTGTCAAGGAATCAGTGACTAACCACATCTCAAGGGGCAGACTTAATATTAATCAAGTACTAAGTATTTTATTTTAGTTCCATTTACACATGTGCTATTCACATGCGTGCACATCTGAGGAACAGCATCATAATGCTTTGTAGGAAAGAGTTAGGGAAGAGGAAAAAATACTCATCATCTAGCCCAAGCAGTTCCTCTGTGTGGTGACTATGCTTTAAGGAGAAAAGATATATTTTTCAATTGTCTCAGTAATGCCTTGATTTCTTTAACTGTAGCCTCACTTACAATTTCTTTTAAGTTGAAAATATAATGAAGCACTGAATTTTGTAGCAGAGTATATGTTTTCTTACCGTTCAGTATTTTTTTATGTTGTGCACTGCAGAGCAAAAGGAATCACTGGTTTCTCAGTGATCTTGATAATTAATCCCACTTTACCCATGAAAAAAAATGAAAGCTAGACATATTAGAGAAATACATAAAGCGCTAAACTGAGTCCAGGGCAATTCTAAATTCCAACTTTAAGTAATCCATTACTAATGACTTGACCATACAGTAGCTTTATTTAGAATTCTGTGTTAGGACTTTTGTCTTAGAGGTTGTTTTTGCTCACTCTATTTTTTAAATACAAGTTTCATCTAATCACTGTAGAAATTGTTACTGGGTGTTAAAGTATCTCATGGTGTAAATGACAAACTCTTTTATGTTTGCAACCATGAGTTTAGGGACTGCCTTTGTCTGCAACCTTGAACTTAGGGTCCCCATGAGTTTAGAAGCATCATCTAAAATCTAGAGTTTTTGCTCATTTTTGCTCCCTCATTCTTTCGGTTAAATGGTACGGGTTATTTTAAAATAAAATGTTATTCCTATTGAAACATAACTATTTAAAATTGAAAATATGCTATTTTAAGTCAATACAGTAAAGCTTTTACAACTATACTTGAGTCTTTCAGTTTAATCAAAATGTCATTTTCAAGGGCTTACCTAATTAGGAAATCTGACATATGAAAGGATATGTATTTTACAAGGAGAACTATACTATCTCAAGACCTAAACTTAAAATTCCTGAAAACGCAGTGCTGTGATGAATATACATTTATGAAGACTTCCATTGAGAAAGAGCTTTTTACAACGAGAAAGAGAAGATGCCTGTTAGTATTCACTGATGGTGCTTTATAAGGGTCTCTCTTGACACAGCCTTGGGAGGCTCTCCAGAAGCCTCAGAACATAGCTCCTCATGAATTAGAATTCGGTGAGCAAATGTATGCATTTCAAGGAACTGTCAAGTCCAATGCTGTAGGTTGTGGACAAGGAGGAGAAGCTATCAATATTGCTTTAGTTGCTGAACAGAGAAAGAGATGATTGCTTTCTTCTCATAAAAATCAGAATTGAGTTCATTTTCCATGTCTACCTCTCAGGAAAGATGCTCAGATTGATGCAAGTATGTTCTTCTATGTTGCCCTTTGCTTCATGTACTAAATTGGACAATTTAAGAGGTGATGTGGTCAAAGACTAAGATTCTTTTTGTTCATTTTAGTCATGCAATAAATGTCTGTTGAATGAATATAACTTCCAATCCTTAAATTAAAAGGGCGTTAACAAAAAATAATACTAAAACCATTATATTTTACTTCATGTTTTATTATTGGAGTATTTGTTATTTAGTTGACTGTGTTGGGTTATGCTAAAACATAAAAACTTCATTAAGCAATACTATTAATAAATTAGGAAATTCCTGTTAGCAAGCAGCAGTTTAGATCTATGAATTGCTATAGGTGCCTATAGTTAGTAATAATTTAACAAGCAGAGTTGGAAGACATGAAGGCCTCAGCCTTTTACCTCTATCCTTTGTTTATTTTGCTGAAGGCATTGTGGAATTTATAATTCGTTTGTTACAAGCAGATGCTGCTTTTAAAAATTAATATTATTATTAATATTATTAATAATTTTATTTTACTAATATTATTAATATTATTTTATTACTATTATTTGATTTATTATTATTGGGAAAAACAGCAGGATATTAGAAAGACAGATAAATGTGGCTGAGTCTAAGCTTTACAGGCCAAATATATTTTGGTAATCTTAAAATTTTAGGAAGTAATTTTTAAAGATTACGTAAGTTATAGAGCTCTAGGCAAACAGTGATATCTTTCCAAACTAACAAAAATAGTAATAATGATTCTAAGGAGCAATTTCCATTTTGCTTTAGCTTCTCTCTCCAACCTGCTTGCTTTTGAATGTGTTTAATCCAAATATGTGTTCTGCGGTCCTTCTCTGCTGCACAGCGTGATTCCAGCAGGGAAGACAGCGTCTGTATGGTAGGCCCTCCATCTCCACACCTGAGAACCATGCAAGTAGAATCGAATACAGTAGAAAGGAAAACAACCTCCCTGCAAACCTGGGGTGTAAAATGCCCTACATAACTCACAAGAAAGCTAACAATTGTAATGCTTATGAAGAGAGTGACAATATAAAAGCAGAAATAAATTATTGTCACCAATTTCACTCTCTAGTGCATTCATTCCTAATAGATTTCTTTCTGTATCTGCGTATATAATATAGTATCAATATTTTGTTTTGTTTTACTTTTACAAAATTGGCTTAAAACTGCAAGTTTGGATTCTACCTTGCTTCATTTAACATTTTATTAGGAACTTTTTCTATATTATTCAGAACACTTTGGAAAAGAGTAAAATACAACTGCTTACTAGTCTCCTCTACTCTATGGCAATACCGTATGTAACAGAATGTGCCCCCCCCCATTGTTGGGGACTTACTTTGTTTTGGTGTGTTCTGTCATTCATCGGATAAGAATAAGCATTCATTTACATGTGATTTTTGCTCATTGAGTTAACTTAGAATTGTAATGACTTAGAAATCTGCAAGTCTAAATCCCTCTTTTTGCAGTGTAGGGGAACTAAGTCCAGATATCTTGTTCATGTAGAACCCAGGCTTCCAGCTTTCAGTCTAATTTCGATGTTCATCCAGACATAATGACTGGATGATAAATTTACTCTGGGGCAAGAGGTGAAAGCGTAATTTCCTTCTGTCTGAGTAAGAGGTCAACCATGTACCCTATTCTCTGAAAATCCCCAGGGAACAGAAGGGTTCTCATACTAAAGAAAGAACTCAAGATTCCATGCCAGAAGTCTTTATGACACACGGGGTGATAAACATATAATAGCTATGGGAACATTTTTAAATAGCTGTCACTCTGTTAATGAGTATTTGCTAAAGCATTTCCTGGGCCACTAGTGTTTATGGAACTTTTAAACAAAATATTTATCAGGATGAAACCAGGACTTGCTTCATAAATTACGTCCTTTTACTTGCACCTTTGCTTTTCCTCAGTGCATAACCAATGCCAGGCCTCTGCTACACTAAACAAACAAACACTCAACTTTCTCAACGAAGCTCTCTCTACCTGATGCCAAGAAAAAAAAAATTTTTTTTCTGTATTTGCTTTCCCACCTCCCTCTGACTCTAAAACTCTTTGCAGTTTGGCATTTATTTCTACCACAATGCTGAAATTACCTCTCAGAGGTTGCTAAGGATGGCCAAATTCATGGTTAAACCCAGAGCTTTTTAGCCATTGCTCACCTCTGCTCCTTCTGCCATTCATACTGTTTGCCGCCATGCTCTTCTTGAAATAGTTCTTTTTGTGTTAGGGATCTTGTACAAGCTTACAGTTCCACCTTTCTTTTCTTCACTTTCTTGAGAGGGCTCCTGCCTTCTTCCCACCTCCTTGCTCCGGGTGTCTGTGTTTTTTTTTATGACCCCACCCCCCTCTATACTTTCTCCCTCAAAAGATTGCATCCAGTCCCATGGCTTTGTCTTAAAGCCCAATCTAGAGATTTGGTTAGCAAGACCTCTTGTAACTCACAATAAGCACAAGTTATGATACAGGTTTCCTTTCTCTGGATGTGCAACACTTGTGGTAGGAACTTTGACTTGGTGAGAAAGTCGGCTGGATTTCAGGCCCGGCTTGACCCCACAACCTTCCATCCCAACCCTGGCTGTCAGAGCTCCCAGTACAAGGCTGTCTCAGATGTTCCAGGACTTCAAATTCCATATCATTCCCTCACTCCTACCAGCCCTTCCTCGTCTGTTATCTCCTTCCTCAATTCCTATACAACGAGTGACAGTTATTATAGAATTAAATCTATAGTCTTTGCTCTTTTTTTCATCCCCATGACCACTACCTTGCTCAGAATTAAATGATCTCTTCTTAACCAGGTGTCTCCTTATTGGTCCTGGTCTCCCTCTCTCCAATCCTTTGCCACTCCAGTTCATCTTCTAAACTGTTGGCAATTTAAAGAAATATGTATATATGTCTTTTATATATATGTATACGTATTCCCCCTCACACCCCAAATTTTCAGTGAGCCCTCAGTAGATAGTTAAGAGCAGGACCTATGGAGTTGAATTACAGGATTTGAGGCTCAGCTCTGGCAACATTTTGCATGTATCATCCTATGCAAGTGACTTTAACATTTCAAAGCCTTCATTTTCTCACATAAAAGAAGTATAATAAATGTACGAATCACAGTTAACATGTATCAAACCCGTACACACCCAGGGGCCACAGTGCTCTGTGTTCTTTCCATGCCTTCCTTCACCAGTACTCAAAAGAGTACATTTTATTAGATTCATGCTAAACATACCTTAAAAATGCAATCCAGGCAAACTTAAAGAGACTGGTTTATTCTTTATGAGTTCAATTTGTTTCTTTGTTTTTCAAGAAAGCTACTCTAATGTTAAACTCAGATAATACCAATGACCTTAGCTCAATCGCAAATGATGGTAAAACAAAAGTAAGTGGATGTTTTATTTCAGTTTGAAAGGAAGGCATCTCCTGGCCCGTTCTTTCTTGTGCTGGAGAGGAGGTGGGTAGGGGGATGGGCTAAATGGTTGATAGGCATTAAGGAGGGTGCCTGTGATGAGCACTGGGTGTTATATGTAATGATGAATCACTGAATTCTGTTCCTGAAATGGATAGTGCGCTATATGTTAACTAACTGGAATTTAAATAAAATCTTAAAGAAAAAACAAAAACCAAAAAACAACAACAAAAAAGGTAGCAAGAAAAGGGAAACTTTTTTTTCTAGTAACATTTGCACGATGCAAATAAACACTTTTCTTTATTCAGTGTTTCTATGTGATTGTCTTTATTTATTCTTCATGATTCAACCTTATAGTCACAAAACAAACTAGCGAAGTAGCCAGGAATCTATCCCAGGTTTTTGACAACAGGCTCTCTGCTCATTTGCAGATTGCTTCTCTTCTTGTGAATTTAAGAATCAATGCAATGACATAATCAAATTTAAGTGAAAATACTCCAGAGTAATGACTAAGGGGTTTCAGCTGTATGCCAGGAATATTATTTCACTATAATGTTATCCTAGAGTAATAGATTGATTTAGTTTTTCCAAATCGACACATGCCTTCCACTTTGGGTAGATACACTGACCATTTGCCCTTGTATCCGATACCAGTTTTTTGAAAGCGATTGCTAATGTCTTCTCTACTGCTTTCCCCCAGAGACTAAGCTATTTCTGTCAGAGGACTTTGGCTCTTTCTTAACATCAAAGGTTCTGTGGCTTATTTCATTTCCTTAATCTACTCAGTAATTACTTATGAATGGAAATTGCATAGATCATACAAGGACACTGGATGGGGTCTTAAGGATCTTGTAATGAAGCCTCTACATATTTCACCTGACCAAAGCAGGCCAAACTAGGCTAAGAGACATATCAGTGATCATAGAGCGAGTCTAGAGGGTGTTTTGTCTCTAAGAATGCATACCTTGCAGTTTTACTAGCAACTTCTTGGAATATTCAATGCATTGAGTAGCCTAAAAATCACAATAGAAATAAATCTGAGTCTTCTCTTTCCTTCTCCCTCCATCTTTCAGTGTCAGGCAGGAACCCAGTGTGTATATTAGAGATCCACCCCCTTTTTCTTTTTCTCTTTCTCTCTTTTTTTTCAAGATTTTATTTACTTATTTATTTGAGAGAGACAGAACGTGTGTGTGCCAGAAAGAGCATGAGCAGGGGATAGAGGGAGAAGCAGGCTCCCTGCTGAGCAAGGAGCCCAACGTGGGGCTCGATCCCAGGACCCAGGGATCATGACCTGAGCTGAAGGCAGACACTTAACAGACTGAGCCACACAGTCCCCCATCTACCCTCTTTTTCATTCACAGGAGCTGCTTTTTTGGTAGAAAAGGCTTTCCAAATGCGGTTTCCTTGGCTTTAAATTTCCTTAGCTCTTGAAATGGGAATTACTGACATATATCATGAATAAAATAATGAAATATTTATGAATCATCCCGAAAGTTCAATTCCCAGTGCTCCACAGTGTTCTCTGAAGAAAAGGAAATCTCTGTGTCAGAGATATATTTGTACATTTCAAGAAAAATATTAACATTATGTTGTGTCAGTTTTATAGTATGAAATACCATACACACATGTACAAAGATGGGACGTGGCTTGGGAGAAGTACCTTTTCAAGAGTGAATGTTCTCCTCCCTCCACACAGATTGGTCACTTTCTCATATAAACACCTGGCCTCAGCGTTTTTCCCGTCTCCTCTTTGTACTATTTGCCACTCGTGGTCACCTGTTAGCTTACAGTGTTCCTCAGTCTTATCTTTCTAGAGGTTATTACTTCTTCTGAGATGCTCTCCCTGACTCTGTCCCTACCCTTAACTCCCATGGCTGACCTCTATGGTTTTCACTACTTTGCACTTGAACTTCATGCTTACTGGCCCATGTTCTTAGGCCAGCTGCACTAGAAGCTCCCAGAGGACAGGGGCTTTGTCTGACAGGCTTGGATGACCGGTGCTTAACACAATGCCTGACATTGGATGACAAATTTAGGGGCCCAATATTGCTTTAGTCTTGTTGTTGCAAAGGAGCATAAATCCTGTGTAAGGTATTGTCACACAAGGAGCTGTTAAAAGATTGGCCAGCCTGTCACACCAGACACCTGGTTAGTTGAATGGAAAGTCTGAGAATATAGGCAAGAGCAATGAGCTTCTTTCTTTTTCCCTCTGGGTAAAATATTCCAGGTTTTTGCTCTACATAGATTTATTTCATGTTTACTCAGATTTCATATTAAAGCAGATGGTCATTCAGGTGTTTATTTTATTTTTTTTTAACACCTTCACTCATTTCACCATGCAGGTGTTTTTTGAACTTTGTCTGTCTTAGCTTCTTCACCATTTGTCAGAGTTTCAGCAGTCCCTTTTTATGATGGAGACTTGGACTCAATGCTGAAATTCAAGAAATATTTTGATATTCATTCATGGTCTGTCCCCTTACATTTTCTCAAATCTCATTCCTTTTATGACAAATACTGCTTCAGAAAAAAGATAATTAAGAAAAAAGTGCTTTGGAGATTTTTATTTGCCAACAGTTTTTGAGTTTCAAAAAGTTAACAGCATAAATCCTCAGGATCCAAAGTTTAAATGATAACAACAACAATGAAAACAGCAAAATAAAGCCATTCTTTTTATCCTATTCCCAAAAGAAATAAGGGTTCTCATGACAGGGGGCCAAAGAGAAGAATCAGAGGGAAACTAAGGGATGTCAGCTGCTTGGAGGGTGGTGGGACTCTGAGTGGGGACTCCGCAGTTCTGTCACCCTCTGCCCCACTGCCTGAACTGGGTTCCTGGGAGACAGAATGGAAAACCTGGACCAGACTAGGGGAATCTAAGAACAGTGGATTCTGTGAATCACTTCCTGTATAAAGTACATGGAGGCTACAAACTCAAATCGTTGTTTAGTGCCATTTCACTTGGTACCGGGATATTCAAAATGGGTATGTAGGCAGACATGTCCAAAACAACCCCCCAGCTTATCCAATGTCCTCAGCGCAGCCAAGAGAGGAGGAGAAGAAGCAGTGAGAGGCAAACTGAGAAAAGCCAGGGACAAGGACAAGGAGGACTTTGTCCCAGGGTTTGTAGACTGAAGTCCAAGAACAGACAAGGAAATCAGCATCTCAGACATGCCTGTGTATGCAAAGGATGATGATCAGGGACCAGATTCCCACTCTTCTCCAATAAGACCGGAACCCTAGATGTCTCCAACATCAGATGGCTCCCAGGAAAGTGGTGGCTCTGAATTAACTAAGATGGCATTTCAGCCACCCGACAGTGTAAAAGAATAGGGAAGTTACATTTTATGTACTTGACTTTGTAGACCAGCATCCATTCCTTACTTCTACGTAAATCATTTTTTAACTTAAGCCCATTATTTTCAGCTGCCTATTTTGCTACAGAAAATGCTAGTATACAAATAATGTTTTATAATCTTGTTAAAAGTCTAAACTATGCTTATTTGTCTTTACAGTTGGAGGAATATCAAGATTAGAAAGACAAAGCGTAGGATTGACCTGTTCATGTCTTGAGCATAGGGGTGAGAGGATTAGGGATGAAAAGAGTAATCTTACAGGAGAATCTCTACTCTAGACAGCTTAACAGAGCTTCATATTTTCATTTCCATTTCATCCAAATTCTGGTCTCAAAGGACCAGAAGCATCTGTTATGTTTCTATTCCTTATCAATGTTATCTTAAGTGACACAAAGAAAATGCTGAAACTTGGGGCACCTGGGTGGCTCAGTCAGTTAAGCGTCTGCCTTCAGCTCAAGTGATGATCCCAGGGTCCTGAGATTGAACCCCATGTCAGGCTCTCTGCTCATCGGGGAGTCTGCTTCTCCCTCTTGCTCTGCCTGCTGCTCCCCTGCTTGTGCTCTCTCTTTCTCTATCAAATAAATAAATAAATAAAATCTTAAAAAAAACAAAAGAAAGAAAATACAGAAACTTTGGTAAATTGCTCAGAAGGATTATTGCCAGCCTAAAAGTGCCTTATAAAGTGAGCCCATACTGGTAATGAGTGATCCTTACGCAAGTTCTTTCTTAAAGCACAGCTAAGCTGCCCAAAAAGTAACATCTGCTCCGAGTCTATGGGCTCCATAGAGATCAAGGACAGAAAGGGAAAAAAAAAATCACTTAATGGCTTTCTGAGGGGATTATAGTTTACTCAGAGTAAAGGCTAAATTTGGACTCACCAAGAAATTCCCTATGAAAATCTAAGTTCTGAGAAGTTCTGAACTCAACTGACTGATGTGAGAATTTTCCAAAGTATGGCCTGTTTAGGTTTTCACTGGTCCTCTGGGATATCTATGGAATTTCTTGGCTAAAACCTGGCAACTGCCTGGGTATGGCCCAGTTTCTTATTACCCAATGTGCAGACAGAGAGGGGATGGTATGCAGAAGTTGACTAGTATACATGGGTGGGGCGAGAGATTGTTACTCCATGCAAATACAAATGCAAATGCAGGCTCTGAACAAAAATCTTTTCTGAAGAGCCAGGCATGGCAACCCATAAGCTTAACAACATTGGGGTGTAATTTGGGGAAACAGTCATGTCAGGGGTACCGTCATGTGGCAAATGAGATCCATCCAGCCAGAGAGATGTCAGGCAATCAAAGAATAGTATTCTAAACAGGTCAAGCAGGCTTTTGTTCTCAGGCAAATCAGTCAGCAGATTCGTGGGAGTTCAGGCATAGGACGCTTCATGTGAGTGAAATGGAAAAAAAATGCAGGCTCATTGAGCAACTGGGTATTAGACACTAGATAGGAACTAAGACACTAAAGAAGCAAAAACTCTGGTTACAACAGGAGAACCCAAAATCTAATCCTAGAAAATATGGAGCTAGCATTGAGAGTCAAATAGTAGTAGAGAGAAATAAATTACAAATATTGGTAATCAGAGAAAGCCAGGTATTCTGCAAGACTAGGCCTATTCTGGACCTCTGATATGCATGGCAGACTACCAGAAGGTCTTAGGGGTGGGGAAGTTAGTGCCAGCCATTTCAATTCATTCCCCAGAGAGACTGTTACTGGGGATTAGGACTATGTTTGCCCCTCCCTGAGATGCAATGTCGAGGATTCCTCAAAATCACCCTGAGAAGTACTATTAAGCCATCAGTATGAAATTTTCTCTTCTAAAGACCACTAGATTTGCACATCTCCTTGCTTTATGATCTAAGTTAGAATGTTTTGTTGCCTGTCTTCCAATGCCCTGATTTTAAATATTCTTTTTTTCTTGTCTTCTCTCAATAAGTTTGTGGGTATTAGATGTGGGTTTGTAGAAGTTACAAAAAAACACCTGAAGAACATAAAATGCAGATTTCTGGGCCTGTGTCCAAAGTGCCTGATTCAGTGAACCTGGCATGGGGCCCTGGAATATGTATTTTAACAAAAACTCCCGGTGATTATGATGTAGGTTGTCCATGGACCACACTTTGAGAGGCCCTACTTTAAATCACCTACATGCCTTGGGAAATCTGACAGTTCATTGGCCATATCACCTCTCTGACTGCCTCCAGCTCTCCATGTAGCAGTAAAAATTATTCCTTATCACACCACATATCTTTATTCCGGGTTATGAAACCAGTCCTTATAATAATATCCTGGGCCAAAACATGGAGAGTTTTAGAATACAGCTCCAAATTCAAGATAGATTGTGTTTTGGCTGTCTTTAATTTTATTGTATCTACACTTTAAAGGGCAATTTATTTTTATTGAAATTTAGATCTATTCTGGGATATGAAAATGGCTCCAATTTATACCTGAAATCCAAGATTGTTTCCCTTTACTCTTCCCAGGGTGAATTATCTCTTTTCAGTTTATTAGCTGAAACCACATGCATACAGACAGCTGCAGACTCTTGGTAAAAATTAAAAAGGAGTATTTGGGATATTTACAGTGTCTCTTTTAGAATTGGAGGTTGGGCAACAAGCAGTCATCACATATGGAAAAGATTTACATTGCCTGAGTGGGCTCAAGTTTGATGTAGCATAAATGGTATTTCCCCAGATTTTCCATGGCCGCAGTATATGCTCTTGTCTCTACGGAGAAATATGCTGGGCTAGGGAATAATGAATAAGCATTCTTCCAGGCACTGTAGTCAGAGCCTTTTCTTTTCAGCCAAGTTTAGTGTGACTGTTTCACATATGATTTTGCTCTTCATGAAGTGGATTGGAAAAAATGAAAACCTCGTCTAAAAATAAAGATATCGAGCATTTGACTACTAATCAGTAAACATTTGTTATTGCTAAGGTCTGTAAAAACTAAACACCAGGATTCATGCTGCCTATTAAGTCTAAATTCTGTTGCGTGTTTATCCTTTTCAACCCAACAAAGAAATAAGGACTCACAGAAATGAAGGAACTCCATGAAATAGTGTATCAAGAAAATTGCCTTAAAAAACAAAATGAGAATTAGAACTAAATGTCCATATTTTGGGGATCTGTGCAGTCTTCTTAAAATGTTTTTGATGATGGCCTTTTTTCCAGCTTTATGAATTATGCCTTTGTGACACACACATGTAGAGCATTAAGGCATATTTGAAGGTAAAGATAGAAGCAATAATGTAAAAGATTGTTCTTTGCCAAAAGTGGGTAGGATTTGAGAGGTAACCCCAGAAAAGAAATTATATGTGCTAAAATACTGAGTCGTGTATTATGTTTACCAAATAGTTTCAGCGAGCTACTTTCCTGTCACTTAATGGAGTTATACTTCTCCCCTCTTTTGAAGTTAGTCATGGCCATGTAACTTACTTTGGCGAATGAAAAGTGAACAGAAGGGATGCACCTCATTTCCAGGTAGAAGTTATAGGTGCCACTGTCCAGATTATCATGTGCCCTACTGCTCTGGGATGGTGAAAGCACACAGTCAGGTTCTTGAATGAGCTGAGGCCCCTGCTGACCCACATTGGACAGCAGCGTGAGTCAGAAAGAAATTGTGTTATGGAATTGCTTGTTAGTGCAGCAACATTAAGCCTATCCTGACTAGTACACATATAGACATGGAGGCAAATAACACCCCAAGTGTTTTGACAGAAAATGAAGATTTACCAAGGTGAAGGTTGTCAATAATATATGATTGTGCATTATATCATTTAAGGGAGCTCTAGAACCAACCTGATGGAAAGAGCTGTGTTCTTTCAATTGTAGAGTCAGGTCTGAGTACTAAGGAACTAAAAATATATTTAAAAATTTTGTTCATGACAATATATAGCAGCAATATACACAAAACAGTCAATAATGATGACCCTCGAACATTAAAAATGGGAGTGAATGGGATAGTCTACTTTTCTTTTTAATAATTCATACTTTTTTTATCAAGTGCAACTGAAGCAATTTTATATTTAAAAATACAAAATGGGAAAACTAAATACCACACCCCAGTAAAAATCTAAAGTTTTAACAATTTTTTAGATAAAGCATGGTGATCAGGATTAAGAGAATTCAGAATATGCTGGTCGTGGAGAACCTCCTTCAAGGACTTGGAAGGAAAATGGAGTATCATACGTTCCCTGTGGAAAAGCCAAGGCACTCATGGACTACTCATAGCCTAGACTGCTTTAAAGAAACATTGCCCACTAATTGTAATTTTTAAAAAATCTAACATAGTCCAAGTATGTTAGAGTATGTTCCAATTCTTGATTCATTGCATTGTCTCTTAAAATTCTCTTATTCCTTTCAGTTGTCCCCCAAAACTTGTCTTAACCCTCAAGAAAACGTTTTTCCCCTGGAAATCCAGCCCGTGGCCCCTCCTTTTCCTTTTCTTCTTTTTTAAATCCTCTCTTCCTACTTCACGCAGTTTCTCTTCTTGATTTTCTCAGTTTTCTCTACCTGGTACCCAGATTCTACAAAACCAAAGCCAAGAATGGAACAGTCTCTGAATGTTCTTTGGAGTGAAAAAAGCCAAGAGTCAAAGACAAAAATGAAAATATTACATTATATATTTTCCTCTTTTTTCTGTGTTTGACACAGTTATGAGAGATGAGTTTTCAAGGAACTATTATTTGCTTATCTGTGGGAGTGTACATTGGTTACATTTTCTATATAGACAGGCCTCTTTTTAAAAATAAATATTGTGGTTTTCCCCTTGAAAGAAGATAGAACCAGTTAATGGATAAACCATATACTCTGGCCCAGCCCTTTATGGAGTACACAGCTTAATGATATTTTGAGGAATATTATGACAATTTACAGATTATGTTCCAAAATGCTATTCACTTAGGAGACATTTCTGACATGTCTTCTGTCCCAATGTGATCCCTGTTTATCTTTATTTTCTTAGGAAATATCTGATTTCAAAGAGCTACTATATTTCTTGTTTCAGAAATCCAAGATCATCACGTTGACTTATTATAGTCCATATTGAAGTTCTGTCAGATTTCACTGTTATGCACCACTGAAGTACATCAACAAATTGCATCCATCAACTAATATTTGGGCTTGTTTAACTCTGTCATTATTTAATTAGTCTAAGAGAATGTCACAGTAGGCAGAGAACTCATTGTTTTTATGTATTAAAGAAATTCTTGTTGAAATAGAAGAGTATTTTTCCTGTCCCCATTAATTAGAGACAGTAAGATGAGAGTTGACAGATATAAAAGAAGCAAAGTTAGTTCCCAATAAATTTCTAAAGAATGAGATTTTGTGTTTCTAGGAGGTCATAAGTGTTGCAGCATACACCATTCTCTGCCCTCTCCACTTGCATGAACATAAAGTAGTGCAGCATATATGCACTTTAATTTTGTCTAGATAATAACTTTGATGCAATTATTTGAGTACAAACTGTCTCTAAAAAGTATAGTTCAAGAAACTGCAAGCAATCATTCTAATGGCTGGTTTACAATAAGTTTCTATGATGAAGAATCCTTAAGGAAACAAACCTGAGCATGTGTTATATCCCTAGATCTTAAGAGTATTGCTTCTTAGGGACAGACGTATGGTTTGATTTGGGAACATGGTTTTAGTTATTTTATTTATTATTATTATTATTATTAATTATTTTAAAGAGGGAGAGAGAGAGAGCAGGGGAGGGGCAGAGGGAAAGGGAGGGAGAGAATCTTAAGTTCAATTGGGGCTCAATCTCACTGCCTTGAGATAGGACCTGAGTCAAAATCAAGAGTTGGACGCTTAACTTACTGAGCCACTGAGGTGCCCCAGGAACATGGTTTTAAAATGCTAGGGCTTTGAGGATCCTAACCCTGCAAGACATCACCCAGATAAATGACAATGGGGTTAGTAGAAGTTTGAAACCTTATTCCCCACAAAATAATCAAAGGATAAGGTAGGCCTTCCTTTTTTAATTCTGTTTATGGTAACTGGCAAACTCTTTTCCATCACATTTTATTTTTAAGCAAGTTTTGACTTTTAAAACTATGACCCTCAGTTTGTATATACTCTTTTGTATCTCATATAAAATATGTGATAGAATGAGATTAGGCTAGTTCCTGTCGCAAAAATAGAATGCTCTTGCGGATACTTTGAAAAGAAGAAATGAACAGTCTCTAGGTGTATTTTCTTCGATATTAATCCACCATCCGTGGTGCACTCGGTGTGGCCCAAGAAACACACACAGGAAGCAGTGTCTTCTTTGTAAGAATGTTCAAGTCATTTTAAGTATGTCTAATACAGGGAAAGGAATAGCAACATGATAGGGGTATAAATAAGAAGATTTTGAAAGAAATTTATTGAGGCGTCACCTGAGCAGAAAATGTGATTTATTTAGCAGCATGCGGTAATGAGTAAGAAGAGGTACCATATCCCTCTTGCCATTTTCTTTAGGGAACAGCATTCCTCATGCTGAAGAGGAAAGGCATGTCTAACAGTTTAATGAAATGATCTAAATGTGTATCAGAGAGAGGGAATAAAACCATACATTCTGGAAACTTGAGGGAAAATCATTATTGTTTCTTTATTTTCAATAGAAATATCTATTTTCGATTACTATTTCTGTTGTTTTTAGAGTTGTTGGAGTCTACCGAACGTGGCCTTGTAAGTCCTTTATAATGCGATACACATCTGTCAGGAGGCTGTCTGAATTCCATTGAAATAATAAAGTAGTGGAATGAAAAAGAGTTACGATATGCCACCAAAGATTATTTTGCTGATATTTTCAATATTTTTTTGGTAGCATTAGTTTGGAAGCCAGTAGCATAACCAATAAAGTGCAAAGGGAGAAAAAAATAATACCCAAATATTATTGTAGTGTATAATGTAAAATGTTGGATTTTCAATGTCTTATTGAATATTTTTTCACTTTAAACATAATCTTGACTATCATCAAAAATTTCAATTATCTGATCTTTTAAATGATTAACACTGAGGCTGTAACTGTGTTTGATCCCCTGTTTCATCTCATTAGTGGCATAATGAAATGTTGTTCTCCAACCGATAAAGTCTGCCCTCATGCATCTCTGGGGTTAGCCCCCTCAAAGAGCAACCTGAGGTCTAAGGACCAGGGGAAAGGAACATCACACCACGGACTTAGCCAAAGATCTTTTCATGGATAGTACACAACATCTAGTTGCAAGGAACCCCACCGGGTAAAGAGAAAGGTTTCACCTCTCATTATCATATTTCTTCCATTCTGAATTAATTTTTCACCCTTCAACATTTTTGAAATTGGCATCTGTCTCTGAGTTGAAGTATACATTGATATAGAAATTCATACAAAGAAGCAACAAAACATGGTAATAACATAATGAGCTTTTCTTCATCATTATCTTGGTTCGATTTTCTCTTCCCTTCCTCTTTCTCCCACTGAAAGGCAGCACGGCTGATTGGGAGAGACTATGGGTAGTGGATTCCAAGGAACTAGGGTGTGAACTGGAGTCATGATTGTGGATTATTCTGGTCCTCAATGTTTTTCTCCATAGTAGAGTAATAATGCCATTGTTAAAAGGTTGTTTTGGAGTCTAATGAAATAGCACATGTAAAGTTTCTAGTAGAAAAAATAAGTAGCTGGGTCTCTTTCCCAGTGTTTTGGATGCCCAGCAGACTCCAATTCTCCTGCTGGAACTTCTTATTTTATTTTTCCATCTCCCTCAAAAACCCTCCTTTTGCTGTTGTTAGATTAAGAGGACTTCAGTGAAAACAAAACAAAACAGACAATGCAATAACAAATGCAGAAACAAAAAGATTCTTCTTCCATGTATAGTGATATGAGTCTAAGTTAACATATTATACTCAACTGAGTGGAAAACTGTTTCTAGTTCTTTAGTTTCTGACTAATAAAGGACATGTTTTAAGTACCCAAGATTTTAGTTTAAATATCAATTTAACCTTTCATTAAAAACATCAAAAGATTGAGATAAGAATACATGGATTCTTTCTAAATATCTATAAAACTCAGAGATATTAATGGCATAACACAATTGAGTCATTTCTTAAAAATAGCATATCAGCCACAAAAGTCTCAAATCTGTGTCATATTCCAAACCCTGTTATACCCCAAACTACAGTGGCCAGACCTCTAATCCAAATAATTTGGTCTTTTGGACCCTCATACCTTTTTGAAAGAGATGACAGGTTATTAACTCTTGGCCCTATAATGTCCTTGTCCCTTTTATAGCAGTCATAGAAACACAAGTTAGGACCCAGACCCTTAAAGTTTGGTGACTCCACCCACCCACTTTTTGTTGGCAGCAGACGATGTAGACTTGTGAACATAAGTTTGACACTGCTTGGTTGGGTTTTAGTTTTTATTTCTTTAAGTTTTGAAATGTTTATTGATCTGACTTTAGTGGCAAATTCTAACTAGCATATTTCTGTTTGTTGTTATCTCAAATACTTGGTAATTGATAGATAAGACAGCAATTATTAAATTTTTATATCCAAATCACCTTGGTCTTTCCTATATTTTTGCAGTCAGATCAGAGACAAATCTATTTATATGCTATTTTCTCATTCAGAGAGTATATTTTAGGGAGTGTCCAGATTTTGTTATTTTTTCTTTTCTTCTTCCTGTTCTTCTCCTTCTGCTTCTCCTCCTCCTCCTCCTTCTTCTATATATTTTTCTTCTTTTTGACAGGAAAGAGAAAGACAGGGGAGAAGCAGAGGGAGAGGGAGACAGAGAATCTTCAGCACCCCATGCCCAGCACAGAGCCCAACATGGGGCTCCATCTCACAGCCTTGAGATCTCGACCTGAGCTGAAATCAAGAGTCAGATCCTTAGCTGACTGAGCCACACAGGCACCCCTATTTTTGCGTTTTTTAATTTGACTACACAATTCATATCTATTCCACAAATAAGAGATCTGCTTTCAATTAATATAACATGGTGGGAAAAAAAATCAGCTAAGAACCAACTTCTGTGCACACATAAGATAATAAAAACACAAAACCAAAACTAAAAATAACTTACAGTATTTCTTTGCTTAAGGACACTCAGCTTACTGTATGTATATCTTATATTAAATCTGCTTTAACTATTCACATATGTTCATTTTGGATAGTCTCTGGATCAATATAAGTGCACTAACTACTTAATTGTTACTTGGTTATGTTGATTCAGCACCAGAGAGTGATTAGTATCAATTCCCTGAGAGAAGGATTCTCCACTGCATGTGGTGAGGTGTGTGCCATGAAACTGGTCCCTTACACTAACTCCCTGAATCCAAGTTGTGAAGTTTATTCACAGGGTTTTTAAAAACAATATAAAGCATATTCCAAAGTATTACTATAATATCATTCTTATGTAGCTGAGAAAAAGTTCTCTAGAATTCGAGTCAATATTAATGAAGTTTGAATACTGTCTATTTAAAAAATATATATTTGTAGGGATTTCTAAGATCATTTAATCTTTATTAACCTAATTATTAATTTTATGGATCTTATTTGTATCAGAACTCTGCCAGTGCCAGTTATAAAAACCCAGCTATAGCCAACATCAGCAGAAAGTGGAATTTATTAGATCACAAAATGGACAAGTTGAAGGGTAGCTCAGCCCTCAGGCATGGTGTATCAATCTGGGTCTAATCAGTAGAGAGAAACTGTATAGTAATTTGAATAGGGAAAATTTAATATGAAGAATTATTAATTATCACAGGGGTTTAGAGTATCAAGTGATTGGCTAGTAAGAAGTAAAAAAGTCTCAAGAATGTAGGCACAGCAGATACAAGAAGTAGCCATGACTCCTGGGGGTGAGATAGAGCTCCCAAGGAAAAGTCCACCCCCAGACAGAGATCCAGACCTTGTTGGAGGGTGCATGGCCTTGGCTCACTGGATGGCTAAGCCATCTGTAATGCTACATTGGTGGAGCTTTCTGGAAGTTTTCCCCATGGAACTTGCCTCAAATGTGCCCTTTAGGATGTGAGAAAATTCACGGCTAGGTGACTCACTCACTGGAGGCACTCGGCTGCGAAAGGGCCCAAGGAAGTCCAGAGGGAAGATGCTGGCCACTGAATTTGTGAGCCAGAATGCACTGCAGACGCTTGATGCTGAGGAAGCCACTGTACACTGGAGGACCTGGGTGCTAGAGAAGCTGCAGGTGCTGCTGGAGCCTGCAGAGCCAACACACAGTACCAAGAAGCAAAAGCCCTTTTCTTCTGCAGTGTTTCTCTGGTGCCCTCTACTGACAGCATTTAACATGATGCTGGCTGGCATAGAAACATTTTTAAAGGGACCATATCCATTTTCACAGAGCAGGCAAAAAGGATTAATTAAGAGCAAATGTGGCAAGATCCAAAGATTAAAATGGTGTCTGCAAGATTTGCTTTTCCCCTATTCCTCACTATTGCTTTCTCTCTGTTGGCTTCATTCTAATCTAGCTGCCTCCATGTTGTGGTACAATTATTTCAGCAGCAAAAGAGTTTTTCTTCTCGGTATTTTAACAAATATCCCATTATTGAGTTTGTTGACTTTGACTCCGATTAGCCTGATGTCTGCCACATGCCATCCCAAAATCCGTGTGGCTGGGGATATAATTTTTTTAAACCTTATCGGGCATTATGCTTCCCTACCCTTAGCCTCATCAGAGTGCTTTTACTGGTCGAAGTTATGTGGTGCTGGACAGACCCAAACAACTTTGAATTAATAGGGGCACTATGGCTAGAAAGTAAAATGGCAGAATTTATCGCATGCCTTAAAAAATGTGTGTTAAGTCCTTTTGAGTTTCTTCATTTTTTTAAAAAATCGTTTTTACAAGGGTGCAGAGTTTGAATGAAATTTAGACTATCTGAGTTTGGTCAAATCCCTTGAGTTTACTACTAAAGAAAAAAGAAAACAATGTCAATGTTAAATTTTGAACTCAGCTTTTCTGTTAAAACAGAATCAAAAAGGTAGAAAATATAACTTAAAAAAAAAAGATGAGAGGCCATATTTACATAACTAAGCGTTCTTTCAGCAATAGCAGTATCTGTGTCCCATCTGATACAACTCAGCAATAAAAAGGAGTGAACTACTGATATATGGTAAACAAATATTGCAATAGACCCTAAAGGCATTACATTAAGTGAAAAAAGCAATCTCAAAAGGTTACCCACAGCATGACTCCATTTTATGTAACACTCTTGGAATGACAAAATTATAGTGATGGAGAACTGAGCTATGATTGCCAGGAGTTGAGGTTGTAGAGAGGGCTTGACAATAAAGGGGTAGCGTTAAAGAGTTTCTTTGGAGTCATGGAACAGTCTGTATCTAGGTTAATAGTGGTTCCAGTAATCAATACCTGTGATAAAATTTCACAGAACTGTATACCCCACTTCTTACCAAAAAAATGAGTGCATGTAAAAACAGGCAAAATACCACTCACTCACTCACTCAGTTCTACAGTTTAGTTCATAGTGTTGTACAAATCTTAGTTTTCTGATTTTGATCATTGTACTATGGTTTTCAAAGATGTTCTCTTTAGGGGAAGCTGGTTTTGCAACTTCTGTGCAAGGGTAAAGTTATTTCAGAATAATAGTTAAGGGGCACCTGGGTGGCTCAGTCAGTTAAGCGTCTGACTCTTGATTTCAGCTCAGGTCCTGAGAGTGAGCCCTGCATCAGGCTCCGCACTTCGAGGTGAGTCTGCTTGAGATTCTCTTTCTCCCTCTCCCACTGCCCCTCCCCTCCTCCACATTCTCTCTCTCTATCAAGCAAATAAATAAATCTTAAAAAAAAATAATAGTTAAAAATAGTAGTAAATTGAAGCTGGATTTCTGTTACTGAATCAGGAAATTGAAAGTAAGTTCCCCTTTAATTTTTGATTTCTTCACAGTGAAGAAAATTAACAATTAATAATTAGTTTACATATTTAAGAAATAAAAAGCAAACTGGTACTTAAACTATTTATTCTAAAAACCAAAGATATTTTAATAATATCAGGCAAAGCCAAAACACAACAAAACAACAAAAACAACTTCAAAAACTGCATACAAATAAGGGAAAAAGGAAACTCGGAAGGAACCGTGTGGTACTGGATTAGTACTGTAGTAGTGACGAATGATGGAGCGCCCACCTGCTCTTTGCTCCTGTGCAAGAATAGCATTGCTCAGGTATGCCAGGAAGTAGGCCCCAAGTGGTAAAATAATAACATCTCAAACCATTATAGGACAAAGATAGGGATCAGAAGAAAGAGGAGGAAGGGAAGGAGAAGGAAAAAAAAAAGCTCAGACAGAAACTGTTTTGAATGATGCAACAACTATCAGAATATAAGTCTGGTGATGGGTAGTAAGGAGGGCACGTATTGCATGGTGCACTGGGTGTTATACGCAACTAATGAAGCATCGAACTTTACATCGGAATCCGGGGATGTAGTGTATGGTGATTAACATAATATAATAAAAAAAATCATTAAAATAAAAAAAAACTAGCAGAATATAAATTTTATTTATTTCATGAGTCATCATTAAAAGGCTAGAACAATTATTGCAGCAATGCACCGAAACAGACTCTATTGAAACGATGCTTATATCCATGTGATCTTCTCAATTCCTTTCAATGTTAGGAATTACACAAATTTTAGTGTTTGCCTTACAGATTATGCAAGAAAATAATCACACAGATAGGTTATTTCTTAGAATTCACAAGATGAAAATTTCTGGTTCACCTTGTATTTCTAGTTGATATTTTTCAGTAAGAGAAAAAGGCAATTCACATTAAGAAATTATTCAAATGAAGTATCCTTTTTTCTTGCTAAATACACAAATAACACAGACTGCTATCTGCTATGGAACGTTCAGCTTGAAGATGAACACAACAAGCACAGATGAACTGTGGGGGTTAGGTCTCAGTCACTGATGGCCAGGCATTTTAAACTGTCTACAGTTTTATAGGGTTTCAGTTTTTCTTTTCTTCTTTTTTTTTGTTCAAGGACAGCAATTTTAAGATCCATAAAAATAACTAATTGGGTGATAAATCAGCTAAACCTATATTCTACTCTCGAGTCTTAAATTCCTTACTCCTTATATTCCTATTATAATGCCTTCCCAATTAGTAAGAATCCTTTGGTGACTATATTTTGAATTTGGGGTAATTTTGCATTAAGTAAAAGCCTGACAAAAGTTATCAAGTCTAGCTATAATTCATTAAATATTATCTAAGATTTTCCATATAACTGAAATATGGTATAAGTCTTCTCTTCCACAGGGCAGATGAGTTGCTCTTCTCTGGGGATTTTGTTTCCAAGTAAAAATTGAAATATATTTATAGTGTCTTCCTTGGAACATGTGAAAGGATTATTGTGTTGTATGAGATCTTCTAAATAAAATAAGAGTAACCAAAGAGTATCTCTGGGACTATTATATTTCTCTGTACTGTAAATTTTTTTTAAAAACTATATAACTGTTCCCTGTAGACCAAACCATGTACTTGCATACACAGCAGCTAGAAATGAGTCATCTGGGGCACCTGGGTGGCTCAGTTCAGGATCTGCCTTCTGCTCAGGTCATTGATCCAGGGTCCTGGGATGGAGCCCCACATGGGGCTCCCTGCTCAGCAGGGGAAGCTGCTCCTCCCGCTGTCTCTGCCCCTCCCCCTGCTCATGCTCATAATCAGGAGCATTGGCTTCTTGGTTTCCAAGGGTTTCCACCAGTCGCTACATATACCTAACTGAATTACTTAAACTCTCAGAACTACATAATGCCTCTTTGTTGCAAAGACCAACTAATTTAGCATTTATATGTACTGCCTATGTAAATGGGTCTCAAAGAAGATAGTTCCCTCCACGTCCACTGCTCTACCCAGGGCAGGGATTATATAAAATGACTGAAAGTTGTGTGCCATGCCTCTTTGCATATTTTTATTAGACTGAGAGACTCTTACTGGTTTTGAAACATTCTCATTTATAATAAATATAAACACTCCAGTTCCAGTCCCAGCAAGAAACTATTTTTATAAGTAGATGAATTCTTTAAATAGGATTTTGTGGAATAGGACTATATATATGCTATTAGATTTAGGAAAATCTTTAAAGTTTTGTAGAGTTTATTATGATGAGCTTTATAATAACAAAGCTTGATAAGGAAGCAAGTGGAGGTCCGGTTGTTTGGCCCCAACAACTTTGGTGAATAATTTAGTGTTGCTTTGCTGCAGCTCTTCCCCATCTTTATGGCAGGTCTTACACAATGTTTTTTACTTCCATCAATAGTTACAATAAATGTATATTGAAATAATCTATTCAAAATTTAGGTATAAAATTCTGTGTAAAATGAGATTTTCATGACATTATGATTTAACTGAAAGGAGATTATTTGTCCTCTCTGTAAGAGAGCTAAGTAATACTACCCAGAGTGCCTAAGTGAATTTGGCTTATTTAAAACACACATGCACACACACACAGACACACAGACGCATTTGGAGTAGGCAGCTCAGAAATACAAATCAAATTACTAGGCTAGAGAAAGATGTTTTCACTATTATATATCATATCACAAATCAATGGATTTCTGAGGAACCTCAATTAATTTTTTAAAGGAGATGTGACATCTGTGCAGGGTTTTACAGTTTTCAAGTCATTTTATTTTATTTTATTCTAGTGAAAGCTCTCTATTCTAACCCTTTTTAGGTTTTTCTCTTGTAAGCATTAACAATAGACAGTGGTCTGAACTTGCCACAGGGCAGACAATATTCAAAGTCCCCATCCACAAATTGGAATTCAAATATCCATAGAGCTTTGGAGGTGGAACAAGGTCCCTGCCATAGCTTTGGTGGTTCTTTTGTATTAACGGCTCCTCACCATGTCTTTTTCCTTTCATCTTTGGCTATACTAGGCTGCCATCTTAGTTGTCGATATATGCCAACAAAACAAGAAGAAGGGTATGAGATAAAAGTTTACCTGGGTTGCAGGTTTATAGCAAGCATACATGCAAGCTGATTAGGGAGTCTGTGGTGAGACTAATAGGGAGAGTCTCATAAAAATATATCATCATGATACTTTTGCATTTGAAACTGTGTGCTGGAATGCTTTCATTCGTTGAAAAATGGATGACTTCGACCGAGGATCTTACTGTTGTTCTTCCCCTTCCCACCAGAATCCCTTCTTCCCCTTGCCTCTCCTTTAAAATCAGGAAAGGGAAAGGTGCTATTTAGGTCCTGCAAGAGTTGACTGGGGGTGACAAGGAATAGTCCTGCAGAGCAGTCAGGATGATTATCCAGCCGCTTTGACAAATTTGCCAACATCTGTTCCAGAGTCATTTTTGCTGCACAAATCTGCCATTAACAAACAGTAAGGACTTTAATTAACTGAGCATCCCAAGGAGCGAAACTCTGATAAAATGGCACCATCTGGAATAGAAAGATGAAAAATTCTCTCTGCCGTGTTGATAAGGGATTATATTAAAATTTGTCTTGATCACAAATGATTCCCCTGCTGTGTTGGGGTTAGTAGCAAAGACTTTATGATTCAGAATACTTTCCTCAGGTGTGCCGCAACATTCAAATGTAAATTTCCCGAGCTTCGGATTTTTCTTTTGGCCTTGCGTTAACGCTCCATTAGCACTCATTAATTTTGCTTGCTTCACAGAGTCATGTTGACCAACTTTGAGCTTCAAGAAGAGGTCAGCCAGAACCTAGCAGTGTCCAAACGCTTGAGGGATGTTCTTAACAAATCTGTTTGGACATTTAATATAAAGTCAGAATAATCTCCCTAGAGAAATGCACTTGTGTACACAATCAGGGAATTTTGGGTATGATTTCAGGGAGGGCTTCGTAGACTCTCTGAAGGCTGTTCATGCCATATGCATAGCTTCCAGATTAAATATCTCTTCCTCAGACATCCTCTTACTGTCTCTTACACAGGCAGATCGCATGCATTCATTCCAGCAGCTTGCCTCATTTAACTGCTTTGTTTGTCCAGGCTTTAAGATTCCTCAGCAAACATGAATTTGAGATTTAGAATTTAAACTCGGTCCAACTTGGTTTAGTCTAATGGTTCCCAAGTGAATATATTTCATTAATGACCAAAAGGAGTGATACATTAGATGGGTTCCAAGTCATCAGTCTGGGCTTCCACCGATCTAAGGTGAGGAGTAGAGGGTGGAGTTCGAAGTAAATTCTCAGAGAACGTGTGTCCAGGGGACTCTCACCTGCTTCTTAGCAAGGTAACAGTGTTTTCTGCCAATGAAGTTAAAGTTCACTGCAGTTAGTTAGTAGAGTAGAGTCATTATTGAAACCATTTTGTATTTGGCAACAGTGTTTGACAATCATGATTCATGTGGTCTAAAATTGTACATTCTACTTCTAACTACATTTGAGAGAAGGCTTTAGGGAAGAGTCCTAACATGCTGGAAGCAAATGACATACTCAACTGTGTAACAATTGTTCTCTGTGGAAGTGACTTTTTTTTTTCCTAATTGGGACTAGGTTAGGAATTCAAGAGAAGGTTGCTACGTAGTCCCTTAATATCTGATAAGACATACACGAATGGGAGTTACAAAATAAAGATTTTTCATTTAACTATTATTTTCATAAATTTATTTGGATAAGCTCTAGTTCTAATTTTTCATCTATAAAATGGAACACAGTGTAAGAGAAAGCTAGTGACTATCTCAAAATAGGTAGCTTTTGCTACTTATGGCTTTTTCCCAATCCTAATCATCTTTGCAGGGGCACCTGGGTGGCTCTGTCTGTTAAGCATCTGCCTTCAGCTCAGGTCATGGTCCCAGAATCCTGGAATCGAGCCTCACATGGGGCCCCCTGCTCAGCAAGGAGCCTGCTTCTCCCTCTGCCTGCTGCTCCCCCTACTTATTCTCTCTCTCTCTCTCTGTATCAAATAAATAAATAAAATCTTTTTAAAAAATCATCTTTAGATAAATCTGGATAAAGACTTCCATTTTTTAAATGGTAGTGAAAACCATATGTGACACACTTTTAAACCTAAAAGAAAGACCTACATAATACTGTTTTAGAACAACTATATTTACCTTTTTAACAAAATCAAAGGCACCCAGTGTCAGAAAGATATCTCCAACTAATACTAGTGTCTTCAAGTTGGAAAGCCTTTTGTATTTTGTAAAATTGTATAAATATTTGTAACAGTGTAATGTTAACCTTCTTAACTGATTCAGTGCCAATCAGTTCCATTGTTTCTCTGATTATCTTAAATCGGATTCTGCAATTCAAGTCACCAGAATATCAAAGAAATAAAAATTCAGTCTTTGCCTTTGTTCTTCCTCATATCATCTTTCCCACTCCCAAACCGGGGGCTATGTTAAAAATTCATAGACGGGACTCAGTCTTTAACTCGTAGCAACCTGAAACGATCAATGCTCCCTCCACATAGTGCCCTGCTGATGGATAGTTCTGCTGCTTCTGTGCCAGGATCACTGGGGGCTTTGGATCTTTGTCCAGTGTCGAAAACAGAGGTCTAGCGACAGGCCCAGAGCTGTGTCATGTCACCATTTTCCTCTAGGTTCTCTCCTTGGGACATTTGAAGCCTCACTATTTCAGTAACTTTTGTGACCTTGAGGGCAGCAACTTTGGTCTCTAATCCACTCTGCATTGTTCTTCATCTCTGTCTCTCACCACTGCACACCCCCTCCCCCAAACAATTTTCCCCTCCATGGGCTTCATAACCACAGGCTTGATCTGTCTTTCTCTTTGGGAGCCAAAGAGTTTTTCCTTACTAATGAACTAACTTTAATACATATTTTTATTTACTTGTTGACAGTTTTACATAGTTGTTTCTTCCTGTAATGAAAGAGACAGGATGTTTCAGCATTCTTGTATTTGTTCCCCTATTCCAAAAATGTGCTGCTTATTTTAGCATGATACTTCTGAAAACAGTATGTAGCAGGCCTTAATATAAAGCAAGATTCTCAATGTTAAGTAAGTCCTAAGGGTGATCAATGGACATTTTCAGACCTTACCATTCTAACTCAGTATCTCCTTACACAGTGACTCTGCCTCTCTGATCAGTACTGTTTTCTTAGCTTCCTTTCAACAGCTTTAACCATTCTGCCACATTACCCTTTTATTGTTCACTGTGAATCCTTCAGTCACCGACATCTTATTTTCTCGGATGCTCCTTCAGTTGCTCGGGCAGAAGTTATTGTTCCAGTTTCTTCAGGTAAAAAAGAATTACGCTGTTGGTTGCCAGAGTTTCTTAGCCTATCCCAGGGAGAGGTGGACTGAAGGCTACATTTCTAGATATTCTAAGGTATTACCTTCATCCCATCTCCCCTCTTCCCCTGTTTGTAATATTTTATTCCTAAATGTTATCAGAGAAGAGGAAGATCAAGATAAATCATCCTGATGGTGAGAACTATGAATCTAGCATTAAAGGGAGTTGGCCCTGGTGAGGCAGCTCTTTCCCGGTCTTGTTTCTGAGATTCTGAATGATACTTTTCTTTCTTGTTCTGCAATCTAAATGTCCATATGGTAGTAATCATCTGCTTTAATTATGAAAGAAAAAGATTAAAAGGAATAGCAATTAAGTAAAGCAAAAAAAAGAAAAAGAAAAAAGAAAAGGCTTTCTTTGATGAGAGAAGTTATGTAATTTGGAAGATTAATATGTAGACAGAAAACAAGCTTTTTGTTACACATGAACTGGAGACCATGGCTTCTTGGAAGTCACTGAAAGGGCTGTTGCAGAATCATTGTAGAATCATTCATACAGTCCCTCCTACTTTCATCACATTTAAGGTGAGTTGCTATCATAAGCTGTGGGTAGAAAATCATTAAAGAAACTCTGTTATAGTTTTGGAGAAATGCCAGCACTAGGATTGACAGGTCTAGAACAAAAGGAACATTCTAGTAGTACAGTGACCAACAGGATCAAAGACAGATTTTCTAGTCTGTTTCTGTGTCTGGTGTAAGAAAGTGGTCCAGTTTCATTCTTTTGCATGTTCCTGTCCAGGTTTCCCAGCACCATTTGTTGAAGAGACTGTCTTTTTCCCATCGGATATTCTTTCCTAGTTTGTCAAAGATTAATTGACCATATAATTGTGGGCTCATTACTGGGTCTTCTACTCTGTTCTGTTGATTTGTGTGCATATTTTTGGGCCAGTACCATACTGTTCTGACCACTATAACTTTGTAATATAACTTAGGTCTGGAATAGTGATGCCTCCAGCTTTGCTTTTCTTTTTCAAGCCTGGTGGGGCTATTCAGGGTACTTTGTGGTTCCATCCAGATTTTAGGATTGTTTGTTCTAGTTCTATAAAAAATGCTGGGTGTTGAGTTGTATACGTTTTTTTTTTTTTTAAGATTTTATTTATTCATTTGAGAGAGAGAGACAGAGAAAGCACGCAAGCAGGGGGACAGGCAGAGGGAAATGGAGAAGCAGACTCCCTCTGAGCCGGCTGGGAGCCTGATGTGGGGCTTGATCCCAGGACCTGGAGATCATGACCTGAGCTGAAGGCAGACGCCTAACCATCTGAGCCACCCAGGTGCCCTGAGTTGTATAAGTTCTTTACATAGTTTGGATACTAACCCTCTATCAGATATGTCATTTGCAAATATCTTCTCCCATTCCATATGTTCATATGTTGCCTTTTAGACTTGTTAATTGTTTCTTCACTGTGCAGAAGTTTTTATTTTGATGTAGTCCCAATGGCTTATTTTTGCTTTTATTTCTCTTGCCTCAGGAGACATATCTAGAAAACAGTTGCTACAGTCAATGTCAGAGACATTACTGCCCATGCTCTCTTCTAGGATTTTTATGGTTTCAGGTCTCACATTTAGGTCTTTAATCCATTCTGAGTTTATTTTTGTGTGTGGTGTACGAACGTGGTCCAGTTTCATCCTTTGCATGTTGTCCAGTTTTCCCAACATCATTTCCTGAAGAGACTGTCTTTTTCCCATTGGTTCTTCTTTCCTGCTTTGTCAAAGATTAATTGACTGTATAGTTGTGGGTTTATTTCTGGATTTTCTTTTCTGTTCCATTGATCTATGTGTCTGTTTTTGTGCCATTATCATACTGTCTTGATGACTAAAGCTTTGTAATATAACTTGAAGTCCAGAATTGTGATACCTCCAGCTTTGTTTTTCTTTTCAAGATTGCTTTGGCTATTTGAAATCTTTTGTGGTTCCATACAAATTTTAGGATTGTTTGTTCTAGTTCTATGAAAAATGCTGTTCGTAGTTTGATAGGGATTGCATTTAACGTGTAGCTTGCTTTGGGTAGTACAGACATTTTAACAATATGTGTTCTTCCAATTCATGAGTATGGGATGTCTTTCTATTTCTTTGTGTCATCTTGAATTTCTTTTATCAGTGCTATAGTTTTCAGAGTACAGGACTTCCACTTCCTTGGATAGGTTTATTACTGTATCTTACTGGTTTTGGTGCAATTGTAAATGGGATTGTTTTCTTAATTTCTCGTTTTGTAGTTTCATTATTGGTGTATAGAATTGCAATGAATTTCTGTACATTGATTTTGAATCCTGCAACTTTACTGAAGGCATTTATCAGTTCTAGCTGTTTTTTGATGGAGTCTTTCGGGTTTTCTATATATAGTGTCATGTCACTTGTGAACAGTGAAAGTTTTACTTCTTCGTTGCTGATTTGGATGCATTTTATTTCTTTTTGTTTTCTCTTTGCTGTGGCTAGGACTTCCAGGAGTATGTTGAATAAAAGTGGTGAGGGTGGACATCCTTATCTTATTCCTGACAGGTGAAAAGCTCTTAGGTTTTCCCCATTTAGAATGATATTCGCTGTGGGTTTTTCATAGACGACCTTTATGATGTTGAGATATGTTCCCTCTAAAACCACTTTGTTGTGGGTTTTTATCATGAGTGGATGTTGTACTTTGTCATATGCTTTTTCTGCATCTATTGAAATGACTTTACAGTTCTTATCCTTTCTCTTTTTGATGTGATGTATTATGTTGATTGATTTGTGAATATTGAACCACTCTTGCATCCCAGGTGTAAGTCACTTGATCATGGGGAATGAATTTTTTAAATATTTTGTTAAATTCTGTTTGCTAGTATTTTGTTAAGGATTTTGGATCTATGTTCATCAGAGATATTGTCTTGTAGTTTTTTGTTTGGTTGGTTTTTTGTTTCGTTTTTTTTTTTTTTTTTTTTTTTTTTTTTTAGTGTCTTTATCTGGCTTTGGTATCAGGGTAATACTGGCCTCAGAATGAATTTGGAAGTTTTCCTTCCTCTTCAATTTTTTGGAACAGTTTGAGAAGAATAGGAATTAACTCTACTTTAAATATTTGGTAAAATTAACCTCTGAAGCTGTCTGGTGCTGGACTTTTGTTTGTTGGGAGTTTTTTGGTTACTGATTTAATTTTTGTTGATAAATGATCTGTTCAAATTTTCTATTTTTTCCAGCTTCGGTTTTGGTAGGGTATTTCTTTCTAGGAATTTATCCATTTCTTCCAGGTTGTACAATTTGTTGCCATATAATTTTTCATAATATTTTCTTACAATTGTTGGTATTTCTGTGGTATTGGTTATTATTCCTCCTTCTTCATTTGTGAGTTTACTTATTTGAGTCCTCTCTTACTCTCACTTTCTCTCTTTTTGGGTAAGTCTGGCTAGACATTTATCAATTTTGTTTACCTTTTCAAAGAACCAGCTCCTGGTTTCATTGATCTAGTTTTTAGTTTCTGTTTCATTTATTTCTGCCCTCATCTTTATTAGTTCCTTCCTTCTTCTGGTTTTACGTTTTGTTTATTCTTTCTCTAGCTCCTTTAGGTATAAGGTTGGATTGTTTGAGATTTTTCTTGCTTCTTGAGGTAGACCTGTATTGCTACATACTTCCCTCTTAGAACTGCTTTGCTACATCCCAAAGATTTTGGACCATTGTGTTTTCATTTTCACTTGTTTCAATATACTTTCTAATTTTTTCTTTGATATCTTGGTTGACCCATTTATTGTTTAGTAGCATGTTATTTAACTTCCATGTATTTGTGGTCTTTCCCCATTTATTCTTGTCATTGACTTCTAGTTTCATAGCCTTGTGGTCCAAAAAGATGCATGGTATACTTCGATCTTTTTCAATTTGTTGTAGCTTGTTTTGTGGCCTAATATATGATCTGTTCTGGAGATTATTGCATGTGCACTTGAAAAGAATTCTGCTGTTTTAAGATGAAATGTTCTGAATATATCTGTTAAATCCATCTGTTCCAATGTGTCATTTGAAGTCATTATTTCCTTACTGATGTTCTGTTTAGATGATCTGTCCATTGATGTAAGTGAGGTGTTAAAGTCCCCTACTACTATTGTAATATTATCGATTAGTTTCTTTATATTTATTATTAACTGTCCTATGTATTCGGCTGCTAACATGTTGGCTGAATAAATATTTAGAATTGTTATATCTTCTTGTTGGATTATCTCCTTTTTTTATTATATAGTGTCCTTCTTTGTCTCTTGTTAGTCCTTGCTTTAAAGTCTATTTTGTTCAGTATGAATATTGCTATCTCAGCTTTCTTTGACATCCATTTGCATGATAAATGGTTCTCCATCCCCTCACATTCAAACTGCGGGTGTCTTTAGGTCTAAAATGAGTCTCTCGTAGGCAACGTAGAGATGGGTCTTGTTTTTTACACACTCTGTTGTCCTGTATCTTTAGATTGGAGCATTTAGATCATTTACATTCAAAGTAATTATTGATAGATATGTATCTATTGCCATTTTGTTACTTGTTTTGTGGTTGTTTTTGTAGTTTTTCCCACTCAACACTTTGAATATATCATGCCACTCCTTTCTGACTTGGAAAACTTCTGCTGAAAAACCCACTGATAAACTATGGAGTTTTCTTTGTATATAACTGTCTTCTTTTGTCTTGGTGCTTTTAATATTTTTTTTCTTTGTCACCGTATTTTGCCATTTTAATTACAATATATCTTGGTGTGGATCTGCTTTTGTTGATTTTATTGGGGGTTCCCTGTGCCTCCTGGATCTGAATATCTGTTTCCTCCCCCAGATTAGGGAAGGTTTCAGCTTTTATTTCTCCAAATAAATTCTCTGCCTGCTTTTCTCTCTTCTTCTTCTGAGACTCCTATAATACAAATATTACTACATTTGATGGAGTCACTGCGGTCTCTAAGTCTATTCTCGTTTTGTGTCATTCTTGTTTCTCTCTTTTGTTCAGCTTGATTACTTCCCATTACTCTGTCTTCTAGGTCATTAATTCATTCCTCTGCTTCCTCCAGGATGATGGTCATTCCATCAAGTATGTTTCTCATTTTGCTTATTGAGCCTTTTATCTCCGCTATGTTATTCCTTATCTCGTGTTAATGGTCTTAGTGATGTCCTCCACTCTTTTCTCAAGTCCAGTGAGTATCCTTATGAGCATTGCTTTCAATTCTACATCAGGCATGTTACTTTTATCTGTTTCACTTAGATCTCTGGCCATGGCCTTCTCCTTTTCCTTCATTTGGGACAAAATCCTCTGTCTTCTCATTTTGTCTAAGTCTCTGTGCCTCTTTCTCTGTATTAGGAAAGTCAGCTACACCTCCTGTTCTTGAGGGTAATGGCTTTATGAAGAAGTGGTCCTGTAGTGCCCTGCAGTGTAGTGTCCCCTGTTCCCCAGGGTCTGGCACTTCTGGGAGTGTCTCCAATGTGTGTTGCATGTGCTCTGCCATTGTGTCCTGGCTGCTTTGTCCTTCAGGTCAGTCATCTGGAGAGGCTCTCTTTGCCTGTTGTGGACAGTCTTTGGTCCCTGGCCTGAATGTGATGCATTTTAAGTAGGTGTGCTCTGGCCTGCTTGTGAAATGAGACCTGTTGCTGCTGCCACCAGAACCAAGGCCTAGCAATAATCTCCCATCAGGAGATGCCATGTTGGCAGGGGTCAGGGCCAGTCTTCTGGGGGAGTGGAGCCTGCCGCACTGGGACTAAGGCAAGCGTGACTTGGAAGAGCAGTTCCACTGGAGCATGAGGGGTGGGGATGGGTCTTGATATAGGCAGCTTAGGTAACAAGTGTTGGTGCCATGCTGGTTCCTGCAGGTGGCCCTGTGCTTAGGCTGAGGGACTGGGGAAGGAAATGGCACCTGCTAGTTCCTTTTTTTCTGGAGAGTTCTCTCCATGAACATTGCTTCTCCAGGACACACTCTGAGATGAGCATCTAACCTTCCCACTGTGTGCCCCAGGCACTCTTCAGATCATTGTTTCCATGCTGTATGTCTGCAAGTTGTTTGCCTGCCTTCTCATCAAGAATAGCCCCAATGCTTATGGGCTCTATCCCAGCCAAGCCAAATGACCTTTAAAACTCCAGGCTTTAAGCCCAACTGATTGCAAGAACTCACAATATTCACACCTTCTTACTTTCCAAGACAAATGCAATGAGGATTCCTTTTCCCCATGTGCTCTCCTGTATGCTAGTCTGTCTCTTGCCCTTCTCGGTGACTGTGGCTCCCTCCCCACTGCAGTGGCATGATTCATTTCTCTCTCAAGCCTTATCTCCATACTTCCTACCTTCTTCAGTGTGGCCTCTTCTCTACCTTTAGTTATGGAGTGTTTCCTACCAGTCTTCAAGGCGATTTCTGGGGTATTTAGGATGATTTGATAGTTATATAGTTGTATTCATGGGATGAGGGCCTAGGGTCCTCCTACCTCCTACTCTGCCGCTATTTTCCTTCCTCCTCCCCATTGTTGACATTATTAAAATTTTTTGGATTTCTGTATTAGTATTGAAAGTTTAAATTCAAAAACAAAGTGAACTTTTCCATTTGAACAGAGATGAAAATGAAGATATTATATAAAATTAAGAAAAGAAATAATCATATCTAGCTAGTTATATTGAGATTCATGTATCAAGGTGTTAATGGCATAACCAGTGAATGTATTATTCATGTGAGTCATTAAATAAGTGTTTCAGGTAAGACAGAGAATTGCCTTATTTCATTCAAGGCTTAGTCACTTATAAAATGTGACAATGCAACTGAATATATTTATACATATAGAAGTTTATTTACCATTCTTTGCTAAAGGACCCCTCCCCATTTTTCAGCTATAGAATTTACGGCAGGACCTCCAGTGATCAGTTCTAACATCTATTATTATTGCATAAAGTTTCTGGCTCACAGAACATTCAGGAGAGGCAGTCCTAGAAGAAAAGGAAGCTTTTAGTAGAATGAAAAGGATGGGACTTTTCAAAACAGAGGAGTGATGAGTGTATAAGTAGGTTAATTCTGGGTTGGGGGGAGAGGGGGCAGATGGTAAAGATAGACTGCAAAGAGCAGGGAACACGTGTGTCTAGCTATGAGATCTCTCTTTCTCTCATTTTCCTGTATTCAACCCCTGGCATTGAAATATCAACTCTGGTCCCCCAAAGATATTTTGAAAGTATATGGTCTTTGGAGTTAAATCCTGATTCATCACCTGCTAAGTATGTAATTTTGGGCAAGCCACTTAAATTTTTGAGACTCAATTTTCCTCATCTGTAACATGAGGATTATAAAGTGAAATAAAATGAGTCTATCTCTCAGGGCTATTGGGAAGACAATAAAAATATATGTAACATCCTTGGAATATAACCAATGCTCCAATAAATTATAAGCATTATTACTGAAGTCTTTTTAAAAATTTCAGCTTTGCCTTTCATATAAATGAATTACCAACTTTGTTAGACAATATCTTCTTGATCTTTAATTTTCAGCACAAAATAGCTCTGTGACTTTGAAAAATGCCCTTACCCTTTATATGATTCAATTTTTTTCACACAGGAAATAACAGGGATAATATCTTGAGTAACACTAGAGTTCTGCAAGACCATGGTGCTAGTAGCAGGTTACCCACTTTGTTCTTGATCATAATTAAAGCAAGGTACAGGCATATGCATCACTGTGTTTCATAATGCAATACAGCACAGTCCTTAGCAGCATGGACTCTGGGACCAGATGACCTGCGTTTCTGTTTATAGCTCCTCACCTAATAAGGCTGAGTGATCTGGATAAGTCACTTTGCTCTTCTATGCCTCAGTTTCTTCCTTTTCTGGACTTTCTCTGCACAATTTAATTTTCCAGTGATATGATAGAGAATATCATTTGTTCTCCAACTTCCATTGCCTCATATTCTAGTGGTGCTCTTCTTTCCTAATGTCATAAATAGTCCTAATGCAAATATTAAAGTGTTAACCACAAGTTAGCTAAACACCAACACTTCATTCTCTCACCCTAATCAAACAAAAAAAAATGTTTCTAGAGTGTCATTTTTCTTTCAGTTATAAAGCTGTAAAATTATTATAATAAACATTCCCTGGAAATTTGAGGTATTGTCGCAAGAAATTAAATGTTATTAAAATTATTAACAGAGAAGAGAGTATGAAAATCCCGTAATCAATACCTCCTCAGTATTTCCATATTCATGAAAGGTTTGGAGCACCTCTCTTCCCACATTAATACTCTGCTATTGGGAACAGAAAAATATATTGTTTAATGAATATCGTTAACTTAATAATAAGATAGGAATTTGAACTACATGGCCACTGGCATCTTTTCTAATGCTGAGATCCTATGATTTTTATGTCTTTCTTGAGAAGTTTACTGGCTATTAAAAATGGCAGCATCTGAAATGATCTCTAGATATATAACTAGTGTGGGTCAAAAGATTTTGTCCCAAGATGCTGAGTTGCAAATGCTATAAAATACTTTTTAATAAAATTTTTAAAATTATGCAAATTTTAAAGCTTTTCTTCCTGCTAGCAGATATTTTTCTATTATTCCTCATCCTAGGGGTGAGTTTACTCCAGAATTTGAGATCTTGAAGCTGGTAAATATAGATGGAGATGGTCTTACACAGAGAGACTTAGTCTGCAAGGAGGGTACCCTGTTACCTACTTCTCCGCTGCTTCTTATCTTCATGCTACTTGATCTTCATGACAAATTTCTAGATTGGTTCTACTCTGAAATTTCATTTTTCTAACGTTCAGGATCACAGCAGGGTGTGATTAGTTTTACCATCAAAAGAACTTCAAGTAGGTGTCAACAGATCCTTTTAAATACACCCCTCTGCTTCTAGTATTATTGAAACCATAACATTCAGAACTTTCTTGAGAAAGTAAAAACTCTTATAATACATTTTTCATTAGGGGGCAATAGGGCTCCACTTCTAGCTTCTCTCCCTATGCTGGGTCCTCTTCCTCCTCAGTTAAATCTGCTGTTTTCTTCTCTACAGCCAGTTAACAACATTTATTGATCCCATTGTGGGTAGAGATGTTTATTACCTCCACTATTGCCTGTGCCCATTTGTTCATTCCTAGTGTCGCCCTCTCTCTCAACACGTCACAATAGCCCTCTTCAAACAGGTTGTTTGCCATTACATAGATTCTTTTTGTTGTTGTTTCAATGGGAAATGTCATGGGACTTTGGAGGAAAGTAGTTATCAGAAGAAATATTTTGAGAACCACTCTTTAGCCGGTTTGAAAAGTTGTGCACCTGCAGGAGCTGTATGGAAATGCTTATGAATTCAATGTTTCAGCTTCATTCCTTTATATTTGGTTTTATGAATAAGTATTAGAATTAACTACTAATAATATGCCTTTATATTCTGTTATTATTTATACTTGCCTAGCAGCAAAAGCTATGGAGTTCATTTTAAAATCAAAGAAAATTAATATAACACCAAATTTGCTAAATTTAGAGCAGCTTAACATATAATGACAGTTCCTTAGATTCTCAATTGACATGTCATCTCAACATCCACTATCTGATCATTTGACAGGTAAGGAAATTGAGACCTAGGAAGGAGAAGTGATTTGCCCAGGGCTGCTCAGTTGATAAGTGGCAGAGTTCACCATGAAAATTTAAAAAGGAAAATATATAGCTATGACTTAACCGTCGAAAAGTAAAATGCTCAATTTATGTGGATTTGGTCTTGCTCTTTCTCCAGTTCCTCAAGTGTTATTTCAGCAAACAAATAAACAGATAAGTAAAGCAGTAGCAGGTGGAATGAATTTTAGGCTGAGTTCAAATATTCTTCTCTGACCTTAAGACTTCTGTCCGCAGTGAGGGCCTAAGTTGGCCATTTAATAAGCAGGCTGATGTCTGTTTATTTTCTTATAATCCTGAGTTCTCTACCAACTGGCTCCTAGGTCATAAAAATATATGGAACACAAACAAAAGTGCAAGTAAGGCCCAGGTAATATCAGCAATGCAATCTCACCCCCAGGGCCCTGCTCACCTCAACGAAATTTGTATTGACATTACAGAAGGGATCGTTTTAAAATATGTGCTAAATCAAGATCATTTCTTAGAAGACAACAGATTTTCTTGATCACATATATACTTTAGTTCACCATTCTGCTTTTTGAAATAAGTGGCTACCCCCAAATTATAATTATGTTGTCATGAATGTATATATCATGCTATTTACATTTGCGCCATATCCATTCTCTATATTTCTGGTTACTTACATGCCTGTCAAATGGTGAGGGTAATGGTGATAAAAGGTCTGGAGCCTGAATTTTTCTGCGTGCAGAGATTATAACATGGTGAATTAGCTTTATCAAAAAATACATTTATAGGGGCACCTGGGTGGCTCAGTCATTAAGCTTCTGCCTTCAGCTCAGGTCATGATCCCAAGGTCCTGGGATTGAGCCCCATGTTGGACTCCCTGCTCGATGGGGAGCCTGCTTCTCCCTTTCCTGCTTCCCCTGCTTGTGTTCCCTCTCTGTCTCTCTCTGTCAAATACATAAATAAAATCTTTAAAAAAAGAAATACATTTATAAAAATTATTCCCAAACATGCTTGCTTGCTTTCCTTCCTTCCTTCCTTCCTTGTTTCTTTCTTTCTACTACATTGTAGTAATGGCCCCTGTAAAACACTAGAAAATGGAAGATCAGGAAGAAAATAAACTTACTATAATCTCAGTATCTAGAGATAAAAACTATTAACATTATAATACAATTTTTCAGAATTTTTCTATATTATTAATTATATATTACAAAATTCAGGTAACATTGTACACACTATTTTTTAATATGCTTTATTCAACAAATGTACTATAAAGCATCTACAAATTCTTACCTAAATAGTGTTCTAAATTTTAGTCATTATTCTGTGGCATATATTGAGAAAGAAGAACAAAGCTGGAGATATCATAATTCCTGATTTCAAGATATGCTACAAAGCTGTAGCAATCAAAACGGTATAGTATTGGCACAAAAATAGACACATAGATCAATAAAATAGGATAGGGAGTCCAGAAATAAGCCCATGCTTATATGGTCAGTTAATCTATAACAAAGGAGGTAAGAATATACAAACTTCAATTTATAAGACACCATTAATCACGGGGACAAAAAGCAGGGCATAGGGAATGTAGTAAATAATAATGTAATAACTAAAAAATAATAGTAATTATAAACACTCAGGAATTCCCTCCCCTCTGTTCACAAAGGGATAATATTCAGGGTTTTCCTCCCTTTATGTATACGCTTAAGTATTTCTTTTTCAAAAGCCTCCTAAGTGTATTCAGGAAAGCTTTCAGTAAAACCAGCACAGTGATTCTTCTCATCTTAGAGTAGAAAAAGCATTAGTAGGTGCATCTTTGTGCAGCCAGGAAAAATTACCATCCAATAAAAAACAAAATTATGTTTAAAAATATAGTAAATTAAGGGGCACCTAGGTGGATCAGTTGGTTGTCTGACTCTTGATTTTGTTTCAGGTCATGATCTCAGGGTGGTGAGATTAAGCCCTGCCTTTGGCTCCATGCTGGGCATGGAGCCTGCTTAAGATTCTCTCTCTCTGCCTTGCCCTCCCTCTGCCCCTCTCCATTTGCTTGAGTGCACATGCACAAGAACGCACGAGCTCTCTCTCTCTCACTCTCTCTCAAAAATAGAAATAAAAATAAATTAAAAATATAGTAAATTAAGACTGCTTAGGAAGTGTTCAATTTTATGATTTTAACTATATACAGAGTAAAAGACTTCACATATGTACCTTTAAGCATCCACACAAATTGCTTGAAATGCTAAAAGCTTACACCTTTCAAATTACTCTAAAATTTTTCCCTAATGATCTTTAATGTTTTAACAGTATTTGCTCTCTATAGCTAATAGATATTAAGGGGGTTGTTTCAAAGGCCCTAGGAAAGGAATCAAATTCAAAGGAGCGGCAGGGAAAAATGTGTTAGAGAAATACTTTTTCTCTTCAGTTGCAAATTAGAAACAACTCCATCCTGGTCCCCCATGAACCCAGTCCCACCCTAAGTGGGAGGGTTCTAAGGATTTCAGGCCAGGCCTTCTTGAGTATGAAATAGAATACTGCCACTGGACACATCAGGAAGACGTCAATATTAGGGAAGGCAACAAGAACCAAACAGAAAGCCAATACATCTTAATTTACTTTCTTCACCTCTGACTAATGTTGACCTGTGCTGCCAAATGGTTTCGTCTTCATGCATTTGAACTTCAGTGCAACTTTCTTTTCAATTCATGCTTCTGAAACCAGGATCTCAAAATCCAAAAGAAGCAAAGAAAGTTTTCTGAGATCAAGAAAGTGAGAGGGCAATGTGCTTTTAGTTTCTGCTATAGAATTACACCCAGGCAAACACTAGCTGTGGTGTTCAAAGCACTAAATACCTTAATGGGACAGTATAATAATTTGAAGAAAGTGCCCAAAACTCTGTTTTCAGTTGGATTATTTCTGATTTGAGAGATAATTGAAAGCTTACTGCAGCTATCTCTTTTCTTTCTTTTCTTTCTTTCTCTCTTTCTTTCTTTTTTTCTTTCTTTCTCTGTAGTTGTTGTAGTTATTGTTAATAATTCTGACTGGTTGTTTGCTCATCCTTTCTTCATTCAGAAATAAAATGGATTCGCCGGGGATGTACTGTATGGTGACTAACATAATATAATAAAAAATCATTAAAAAAAATAAAATGGATTCGGAAGGAGAGAAAGTAGACTTTTTTTTTTTTGCCATATGTTATATTTGTCATTATCAGCTTCCCAATAGATTCGCTCTTCTTATTTTACTTCCTCTTTAGTTAAAGATGATGCCCTGAGAACACATGGGTTGTGGTGAGTGTCAAAATGTACATTGTAAGCAAAAGTAGCAAGGAAATGACCACCGAATAGCTGAAGGTCCCTGGCCTTTCATGCGGTTTGACTGGTAGTTTAAAATGCCATGTTTCAGTTTTTTCTTTCGGAATTCAACTTGAACAATTGAGATTAAAGTACCTGCATTTATTCTTTTTCCCCCACTATTTATTTTCACTTATTATTAACTTAGTGGCCCCGTTATGTTTCTCTCTTCAATAAAAATACCTAAGACAAAGTAATTCTGTCTGCAAGACTTCCAAATGTATCCTTTTCTTTCTAGGGGTAGACTTGGGAAAAAGGAGAAAGCTAGATTTATGAAGGCATTTTGAATGGTGCACTTTGCAGAGGGAATGTTAAAAGCAGAGGCAAGGTATAATTAGACACTGGCATTCTCAGAAAATATTTTGAAAATATGGAAAAGAGAGATGGAAGTCAGGAATAGAGGGTACCGTATGAATTGGCTTGCACATACATTACAGCTGGGAATGCTACTTAGAAAGGGGAAAGCCGAAATAGACGCTGTGTAGGGCTGTGGTTCAGTCTCTGCCTCTAGCTTTCCAATAAAATTGGTAGAAAGAATCTGTCATTTTATGAACATCCTCAGACCCAGGAGACTGAAAATTATGACTCTTCAGTAACTCCAAATTACCACTGAAAAAAATGTCTTTCCTGCTACGTTTAATGGTAAGAGATTACCTTGCTTTCTTGTGGGCATTCCTCAGGGTCCAGTAATGTAAGGAAATTAAAATACAATAATGCATTGAGTGTACGTTGAAAAACAGAGAAGTATTCTGCTACAGAGAAAGAGTTGTCAATTTGAAGACAGGCAGGACCAAATTTTTTTTAAAAAGAATTATTGGTACATATTAACAACATTTTTTTTCTTGTATCCTGCAACAGCTTTATCATTTAATAACTCAAACTGTGTTCTGCTTTCTGCACCCTTTATGAAGGTTAACTTGGGTAATAAATATTCTCAAGAGGTTTTCTTGCTAATTCGCATTCCTGCCTTCCCTACCCCCACTATTTAAAAACCAAATGTAATTTCCTTTCTCTTTCTGAGAAAGTTATAAGTAAACAAATTTCCCCGGAATATGGGACTCCAGGCCATGCTGACCTCGATGGTAATTCGAGCTCCACCACTCACCAGTCCTGTGTGCAGCCTGTTTCATGTCCTCTGTGAAATGGGAATAATCATGACTGACTTGTAGAATTACTATGAGGATTAACTGAGATACTATCCATGAGCTCCCCAGCCCTGTGTATCTCGGGACAGGTGCTCACGTTGTTAGTTCCTTTCTGATTCCCCTTAGTCTCCCTTCTTGGTTCCCCCCTACCCCACAACCACCTAATCCCTAAATAATGCATACATAATTGTCTCAGAACATCAGCACGAATGCCCAGAAGCATCTGTTCCTGAATGAACTCAGCACTGAGTCTGGCATTGCACCCCAGCCTTTCCCTTTGTTTAATCCCTTTAGGCATCCCCCCCCCCCAAAAAAAAACACTTGAGTATGCCAGGACACCAGGTGAACTGTGAAACCCGCCATCACGTGAGCTGAGCATTTTCTTTCAGGGTTTCAGCGGGTCTGGTTTTGCCTCAAAGACCAGATGGAGCTCATGTGGCTCACAATTAACTGACTCTGCACATGTGGTCGCTGCCATCAAGATCCATCACAAGGAGGACAGCAGTTCAAGAAAATCTTGAACTCTATTTATAGACCACTTGAAACAAACAGTGTCCTGTGAAGCCCAAGGAATCTTCCTTAAGCACACGAAAGTAATTCACCAGTCCCAGTACTAACAGGCAATTGAAGGGAGGAAAATGCAGTAAGTCCATGTTTTTCCAGCACTCTGCAGTTTACAAAGCATTTGTTCCTACTCATTTTCCCATTTCACCCTGTCACCATTCCAGGAGGTAGACAACCGGTAGTAACAGATGCCCATTTTATAGATTACAAAACTGATGTCTACGAGGTTCAATGAGTTGCTTGCTTATGGCTGGCTGGAGAACCGTGGTGGTTGGAGATGGAGGCTAGAGAAAAGTGGTAAAGGAGAGTTATTTTCTGTTAGTGCAATCAACCTAAACTTCAGTAAATATCCATTTACCTGTTAGAAAAAATACACAGGCAAGATAAATAATGTTTCAAAATGTACTTGCAAGCTTAAAATTTTTCCTTCTCCACTTCTGATAGGAAAACCAAAATATGAGAAATAAACACCTGGAGAGACTCTCCAGGAAACATTTATAAACATGTTTGTATCTGTCTATAGCATATACATACAGAATAATTATATTTTAGGCAAGAAATGCGTTCTTGAAATCTCTCCAAATTAAAATGTACATGTGTCAAGACTAATCTTGAAAAAGATGGTAGGAATTTTTATGAGAAATTTTAATTGATTCTGCCAGTCAGCTCTGAATGTATATGTCTTTACCATCTTTTTTACTATGGGGGTGTTTGCATAATTCCAGTATGTGCACAAGGAGCAAGACTTCACTCAAATAGTTTATGGACCAGAAATGCTTTTGCTCTCTACAGAATTATTTTACCTTGATTTTGGCAAATACTTTAATTTTCTAAGACTCTTCTTTAAGCCTTGTTACCTGGAAAGGATATGCAAAATCTTTCTGGCCTGAGAAGTATGTCTGGGCAATTTAGAATAGCTGCACTAAAATCTGTGTGCGTGTGTGTGTGTGTGTGTGTGTGTGTGTTTGTGCGTGTGTGTGAGAGAGAGAGTGTGAGAGAGATTATGGTTTAAAGAGCACTGCTGGGTTAGCAGATTGGCTCAGTGCCATTGGGGGATTTTCAGATTTACCGCTTCTCTATGTTGCAGCTCTGATTTATGGACTTCAGAATCTCTTGAAAGGCAAAGTGTCTGGAATTTAGGGTCTTTCCTTGATGGTCCCCCCAACTCCCATATACTCCTTTTGCCCGTGTTCACCTTGTGGCGACCTTGCAGGACTCAGCGTTTTTACCTGAGCTCAGTAGCTGGGGAGCCCACTAGTGCTGGGGAGATGGCAGTGGTTTCCATTCCTGGGTAATGGAGTCATGGGAGAAACTGCAGTGAACCAACCGAGAGTAGGACCGGAGCGGGGCTCCAGTGTGCTTTAAGCGGCTCAGGACAGAGCAGCTGCTCTGTCTCCCAGTCTGCAAGCGCTGCCTGCATTTGTCACTGACCACTGAAGTGTGTGTGTTTGTGCAAGGTGAGATCTGGGTGCTTTCTCGTTCACTTGGAGACAGATTGCCAGGTATTGCTGTTTATTGTGTTTGGTAATTTGGGGATGCTGATATCACCGCAAAGCCAGGACCTAGACCGTGTGTGGTTTTTTTATACCCTTGTTTTCTTTCACAATCCATTCAGTTCTCCACAGCGTCCAAATGGTGGCAACGGATTGGACATAGTACTGTTCTGGCACTGAAATGTGATCAGTGTAGTGCTGTTTTCTTGGAGTTTTTCATTAATTGCTGCTGCAATGGATAGAGCGGTTCATAGACGGAATTCCCGTTCTGATCTGAAAGCATATGAAAACTGCTTCAGACATAAATCTGAATTGCTATTTTGGGAGCTCTTGTGGTGGTGTATTCTTTGCTTTACCCACATTTTAGTGATTGAAACTTTGCAGACAGCAGAGTGCCTTGGGCTCTGATCTGGTGATAAAAGTAACATGGGAGTTTCTGGGTTTTTGCTTGTCAAAAAGAAAACTTTTGCTTGGCCATTGCTTTCTGTGTTTGTGTGTGTGTGTGTGTGCATGCACGCACACATGTGCGTGAACATGTGCGATTAAAAAAATTCTCGAGAACCAAAAGAAACCCAAATAATACTTTGTTATATTTTAATGTACTTAAATTAACCAAATCAGCTTATCAGGCTTTCATTATCAGCATAACGGAATTTTGGAACTTCACATTTTGAGTACACAAGGGCAGTACAGCACTTGTGAAGGTATGTGGGGGCATGGAGTATGTACCCACTAGGAATCCAAAGGAATCCAAAATGTGCTCTGGGTAAGCTGACAGGCCTTAATCTTGCACTGCTTTTGTATGTTAGCTACTTAACTGAACCTATACAAAATATGAAGGAGATACTCTGTGTTATTGTATCTAAATAAATATACAAATTTGTATTTATGAAACACATGCTCTAGGAAAGGGAAACATGGAAATTTGGTATTGTATAAATAGAGTAACAAAAAAATTCAAAAAGCTATAAAATTTTACAAGGAAGGAAAAGATAGTACATTAAAATGGGGAATAATTATGATGGGATACCGAAAAGTACATCAACTGCTCAAATTTTTATGTCTAGTGAAAGCACAATAGCATGTTTAAGGAAATTCAGAGTCAGCAGAAATGAAGCCAAGAGCAAAAATTCTTAATAAAACATGTTGCCAGTCTGTCTCTGAATGTACTCGTCTGTCTTAATTAGCTTGAATTCTGTTGCCAAGATTGATAAAGGTAGAATAAAAAAATGCAAATTTTAAAATTTTATTTGGTTTCCATTTGGATAGATTTTTTGAAACTTAATAAAGTATAATAAGTTATACTAAAATGCAGTGAACATTAGAATTGTTCAAAGCACTTGCTACTAATACACAATCTCAAAATCATTTGTCCCACTTTTGCATTATGTCAGTTAGGAAGAAGGGTCTCCTATTCTAAGGTAGAATGTCACCTGTTGTTACAGACACTTGGACTGCTGACTTCTTTGGACACCCTCGTCACGGTTTCTTGCTTTGAGACTGTGTTAGAGCACTGTGGAATGGTGAGCATTCACCTGATTCTAACACTGTCATGCTTTCTATGTGAGTTAAGAGAAGCGATAGTTTTCATTTGACAGATATGGAACTTGAGGTGTACACAGAATTGATGATCGGCCCTTCCATATTGGAACCTATACTACCCTGGCTTTTCTGCTGCCATACTCCAAAATGTGGCTGCTTCTTTAAAAGAGTTTAACATGACTTAATTTCCGCAACTGAAAAGATGTGATGGAGGGCCTCTTACCACTGTTTTATAGATATGATAGTATCTGCATCTCTATGATGATTACAGTACAATATGTTCAAATGTGGTGTCCATCTGTACACATGATCACCCTCCAAGCAAAAAGCCTAGAAACTTAGTCATCTATTTGATGAATCATAATCAATGTAAACAGCCCCCCCAAAAAAGCCTTAAATAGTGTCTGCATTTATTCTTCAGATAACTAGCTTACTGTGATATGCAAAGAGGTTTAAAAAAAGGTTTAGGGGCGCCTGGGTGGCAGAGCGGTTGAGCGTCTGCCTTCGGCTCAGGGCGTGATCCCGGCGTTATGGGATCGAGCCCCATGTCAGGCTCCTCTGCTATGAGCCTGCTTCTTCCTCTCCCACTCCCCCTGTTTGTGTTCCCTCTCTCGCTGGCTGTCTCTATCTCTGTCTTATAAATAAAAAAAAAATCTTAAAAAAAAAAAAAAAAAAAGGTTTAGAGATGATAGGTACTGACCTCAAAGCGCATGCCAGTCTGTTCAAACACATTTACTTCTTTTTTCTTTAGAGAGTGAGAGAGCATGCAAGCATAGGGTGGGAGTGGGCAGTGGGGAAGGGGAGAGGGAGAGAGAGAATCCTAAGCATGGAGCCTGACACAGGGCTTGATCTCACAACCCTGAGATCATGCATGATCTGAGCTGAAACCAAGAGCCGGACCCTCAACCAACTGAGCCACCGAGGCGCCCCCTCAAACACATTTACTTCTATGCAATTAAGCTTTCCTAGTTAAAGGAAAAGATTAGCCTTTATTTATGTATTTGATAAGCATCTCTAATTTTTTAAAAAGCTTAAGTTTACTATATTATGTTCTTGGTTTTTCTCTTCCTTCTTTCAGCTCTATACTTTATTCTAGACTTTAAAATTACAAAGTCTTTAATTACTGAACTTTCTTTAGACCTACACTCAATCTCTTCACCCTGAGCAAGAAAGCTATTGTGATTTATCTCCTGGGACTGGAGAAAGACCCATCTGCCCTGAGATCAAGAGATTACTGCCCACTCTGAGCAAGAAAATGGGTTGGTTGTTTGGAAAGAATGGCTACCAGGCAGGGAATGGCCATGTCTCTTGTGCCTAGTATTTCAGCTATTCATGTGTTCCTATACATCTAATCTGTAACTAGGCTTGGAAACCTTTATCAACATTTGTTGACACATACCAACATAGTTACATTTTCACAAAGACTTTTGGTAAAATAAGATTAAATGTGATTTGTGGCATATGGGGTTTACTTAAAGTGGTATCAGTAGTTTTTATGTCTCTTTACCTTAGTTAAGGTAATTAAGTTCTATTCTGCCTACTAACTACCCCCCCCCAAGTAGTGTACATTCAGATGAAGTAATGGACACTCATACAACTTTTAACTCTTACTTCAGATTCCTTAGTGTAAGCCTGGGTTATCTGGGGACAAGAAACATGGAAAGCAGGGTGTGTGATATGATTATTCCTCTGGTAGAATATCCCTCTGAGGCCACAAAATGTCCTGACAGTCACTGGGCTCCTTAGTCAGCCACTGTACTTTGAGAACTTGGAGCTCGAGTAAGAGCATATGGCAGCAGGAGATATTCCGTTGGAGAAAGAGACAAAAACATTGTCTACAATCTGCTTAAGAGGTCTCAGTATTTGTCTTGAATCCAGTGTCTACAAAGGAAATGGAATGGATTCAAATTGTGACTGCCTGTCATCCTTGGCCACCATAGGAAATACCCACCAAAGTAACTTATCTCAAATATATATTTTATGAGCTGTGCAATTCCTGTTTTTAAAACCTTTAAATTATTTCTGCCAGGGCAGACTTCACATCAGATTCTAACGTCTATCAGGTCCCCCCTTTCAGCTACTCTCTACCATACACCACGAAAAATGTTTTAATGCTAATAACCAGTTAAACTCTTCACATTCTAATAGCCAAATGATTCTCATCAATATGTAATTCAAATAATCACTTAGAGACAATGTATTTACAACTTCCAAGTATTTCTAATGGCCAAAAAACCATCAACAGGAAATCATTGCCAAGTTTCCTATTACAGGTATATTGAATCTTAAGGGAATGTTCAAGAATTCTACTCCAACAAAACAAAATTCATAAAAGAGACTTTTATATGCTTCCCTCTAATAGAATACTTTAAAGGCCAACCTGCCTTGACTATTTTGATGATAAAGTATAAAACACTGGAGGCTATCCCTTCCCTATTCTCTTACAGAACAGGGTTTCACTAGACTGATAACTCTTAGAAGAGCACGTCAGTGTGTGAAGAGGGATTACTTTGTATTTATAAAAATGATCTCCTTTTCTTTATACGTTTTGTAAGAACTATGCTTTTAAATGCAGGTTTTATTATTATTTATGTGTAGTGAGACCAATACATCAGGAGATGATTGTCATTGAAAAGATGAATAGTTTGTGACACACAGTTCCCAAGAGGAGGAGGTATAGCACGCCACGGGGCGGGGGTGGGGGACACTTGGGGAGGCACCAAGCAAAGCAGGGTAGGCAGGTTTACAGTTGGCTAATTTGAATAATTTCAGCAGGCTCTGGGGTATTAGGACTGTCTCTAGTTGTCTGGGTACCTGGCCCTGAGGTGGTGAGGGCAGATGCATAGTGTCCCAGAGGGAGCACCTCGTGAGAGCCAATAAAGGCGTTGGGGTAAGGGCTCCGGATTGGTTTATTTGCATATGAAAGGTATGCTCGTAAGTAGGCCTTTCTACTATCTTTAGAAATTAACTAACCATGGGACGGGCAGTCTCTCCAGAGTCAGCAGGACCCCAGATGTCAAAGCATCAGAAATATAGAAAATAAGAAGGCATGACTAATACAAATTAACACTGCCAAACAGGAGTAGATTACTTAATATCATTTTGTCAAGTGTGGTGTTTACCTGGTTAGTCTGCTGGGGACAACAATCTCTTGACACCAAATGCTTCCTATGGATTCAGGCAACCCTCCTAATGAATTCCACAAATGTTTTCGTCTTTTAAATTCAATGCTCTAAAACAACAAAAGGGTTGAAAATAACTGAATCCTCTTTCCTGAATAATTAGGTCTATTTTACTTGTCCTACATAGCTGTATATTATTTGATTTAGAGACTAACAATTAATGCTTCCATATTAGGGTTCTAGTAAAACTTTTTTTGCTTGTTTAACACTAGAATTATTAAAGGAACTTTGTCTTTGCAACATTCACCGTTCACCTTTGGCTGGAATCATCTTCTGGCACACAATAGTTAATAAGTAATTGTTAAATGAACAATTAAATGATGAAATCAGACAAACTCATTAGCAAAATTTTCTTCACATTCCTTTTAGACTGTTTCCAGTCTGATTTTCATGATAATGAAATTCAGGAAAAAAAAAAGAGTAAAATTGTTGATTATATTAACAAAGGCTGAATCTCCTATTATTTGAAAACATCCATACAAACGTGCCTTTATAAGCAAACTTAAAATGTGAGATGGGCCATGCATAAATTCAGTTTCAACTGAACTGGCAAATGTAATTCATAATGTCCCTATTCCTCAAGCCATCAACAACGCCCAGAGGGATCAAAGAACTTTTCATAATTGAATAGGATAATTAATTCATCAAATTAGAATAGATAAACATGTGCTAAAAATAGTTCATAATCAAGGAAGGGCAAACCTTAGAAATACGGCATTTCCCCCTTGCACTAGCTCTCCTTTCCATTTTTAAACATTTAGGAAAGTAGAAAGCATATGTACGGTGTTTCAGTGGAATGGATTTTTTTTTTTACTCTCCCTATTTAATTTCTCCATTCCAGTTACTGGAATTTCTCACAGGAATTTAGTATGTAATAAATATGGAACTTCAAAACAGTGGGGAAGGATGAGTGAGTTGACAATAGATATTGGTACAACTAGATAGCCATTTAGGGGAAAAAAATGTTTATCCCTTTACCCCAAAATAAATTCCAGAGGAGCTGAAGATTAAGATGCAAAATATGAAACAATATGCATGGTAGCAGAAGGCTTTGGTTTGCTGACTTGCATAGAGAAGATGCTGTACCGACCACGTCACTAAGCAGCTGTAAGCCGGGGTAGAAATGGCATTTCTGCCACTTGGGAGGTACTGAGGCTTGGTGGCCATCATAGTCATTACCCTAGCAGAAGGGAGGCGTCAACATGGTCCTTTCTGTGTACCATCTGCCCCACCATCCTCTATGTCATTCAGGCACCCAAGTTTCTGAGATGAAGGAAAACAAAGGTATCAATGTAAATCCAATTTCTTTTTTAATTCCAGAGCATCGTGATGCTTAATGTTTTATCCTGGAGCCAGACAAGTGTTAGGAAAAAACTGTAGGCTGATTTCTTGCTCTTAGTTCTGACTCCCAAAGCTGCCATTTGATTGAGGCCTCGAAGTAGCATCACTCTGTCTGGTATCTGCAGGTTTCTGGTTTATGACTTCTACTGGTGTGACTGTCAGCTGCGTGCTGGCCCTTCTGAGTTGTCGCTAGACTAGCTTGAATCCATTCAAGGGTTGTGTGCTTGGTGGGAAGCAGGAGGGCTTCCGCTGGAAAGCTTTTCCGTTATCGTCTATCGAGTCTTTCCTCCTTTGCACTTCCTGTTGCTCTAGTTAATTTCTTTATCCTGGAATTCCTCCCCTTCCATGACCTCTCATACCGCCTCACACCATCCTCTGACCTGGATAAAGAAACACTTATGTCATTCACGCTAGGTTTCTCAGACTGGCAGGCTGTTCGGAGCAATGTGCAGTGTTCCTAGCAACAGATTAAAGCAAATCCACAGCACTTCAAAAGCCTGCAGGCATTGAAAAATCACAGAGGACTACCTAGTTATATTTGGAACTTCTGCTTTGTGGCTATGTATTAGTTAAGAAACCTAGAAAATTTTTAAAGTATTTTTTTGGTTTATTTTTAATAGAAACGTGGAAGGTTTCTAAAACAGTCATGATGAATTTAGTCAAGATGCTGAGAATGAAGGCCAAATATGTCTAGCTAAAATCTAAAAGTAGGCCATATAAAGTTCACCAGCAGTCACAGGAAGGTGATTTTAATTACCAGGAATAATTTATATGTGTTAATAACACAAGCACTGCAGCAGTTAGACCTGTTTTGAAATCCATGGACAAGTTGTTTGACCATGGGAAAGTTATTCAACCTTTTAAGTCTCCGTTTTTACATGTGTACTATTAATATTAAGTCACATATTTTGAGGTTAAAGAGACAAAATATGTGTGTGGATTTGTCTATAGTAGAGGAAGTCATCAAAAAGCTAATCAGTATAGACTGTAAATGGAGATATTTTAGCAAATAGGATTGCCATGATTTTGTGGAGAAGTGAATTTTTCTAGATCAGGAAAAAGGATGAAGTTGAAAAAGGTTAGTGGGGAGAGTAAGGGGGAAAATAATGAGAGATAAAACAGGGCAAATCTGACTATCACAAAAAGGGGATCCGATTATCATTGTGTCGTCTCCTTCCATGGAGGTGAACACAATATGTTACTCACAGTGCACCCTTATTTATGTTTGAAGACTGAATGGACAAAGGAAAGAATGAGACAGTAATAGTAATGGTGCAGGGAACTGGAAAGTTCTATAAAAGAATATTTTAAATCACCCCTAAGATGTTCTATCTGAAGTGCACTGTGTTTGTCAGATTTATCGGTAATACTCAAAAAAAATGAGCCAACAAACCAAGAAGAACAGGTTTGTTAGTTACACAGCATGTGTTTTATCACAGGGCATAAAGTGGGACGAGTGAGAAACCAGTGTTCTTTGAACACGCAAAGGAATGACACACCTGTCAAATCAGAGAGAAGAAACCTATGAAGTCAGCATGGTTTCTGGTAGAAGTCAAAAGGTGAACCCAGAGTCCAAACTGGAAAGACCATTAATCTTAAAGCAATGTCAAAGTGAGATGAGGACCTCAACCTAGAAGATCATTTAGCATTTGGTGAGGGGTAAAGATTTATCATTCCTTGCTTTGCTTTATTTAGTTTCCCCAGGCCTTGCCCATTAAATGTCAATAACTCCCTCCATTTATTGTGAAAACTCAAACACTCCTATGCTTTTCCAAATTCCCCTCAAAGTAGTGCTACCACCCCCCAGTTGGGAACCACAAAGAGTATAAAAAATAAGATGAACTGTATTCAGAAGTGGCCAAGTATCAAAGAACTTCACATCCTTGACTTTCATGGATCTTGGAAGCATGTTTTTTGGTTTTTGTTTTTGTTTTACTATTTTAAAGTGAAAGCAAAGGTCTATAATCCCTTGTAAGTAATTTGTCCTTTTGCTGAGGAATGTGTTTGAAACTGATTTGTATGGACTCACCCCTTAACTAGTAAGTGAGATTAGCTTATCTCATGCTTTCCTATGCCTTCGTATTTAAGCCTGTGTGGGCTGTTTTTTCTACTTGTGTTCATTGCCAACTTAATAACTCTCAGTATGGTTTTCAAAAACAAACAAACAAACAAAAAACAAAGAAACTTTGTTTCATTGTACAAACTGCCTCTGAAAAGAAAGGCAATTGGTAGGGTTGGTAATGAAGTGCAAAGAATGCAAAGAGGTAAAATTAAATGGGAATTCATAGACAAGAGCAGTTTTGAATAAATTATGGAATTCAACTTTGGCAGTATTGATAACCTTTGTCAAGATGAGTTCACCATATGTGCCATAAAACAACAGCAATAACAATAAACAGATGATTGTAAAATTGTTTTAATGCCTTTATAATTGACTTTAGGTCTATGTTTACAGAGTTATTAAGGGGCTACTCCACGTTTTTAGTTATGTTCCATTTTCTGAAGAAAATGGTATGTTATTGAAGTATTTGAGAATTCAGATATTCACGAAAATCTCAGGATATGTTCCTTGAGCGTGTTAAGAGTCAAATTTGTTGGTTCATAAGGGGAACAAACAAGAGATACCGTGAATGGTAGGTTTAACCTGTTTCGCGGTTAACACGTGCGGTAACCATTGGACTAACCCAAACTTTCCTCTTTGGCAAACCTGAGAAACATGACCTACCCCTTCACATTACCTTATCTGTGTGTGGGACATTGTTCTCACATTCCTCACATTGTACTAAGTTTAGTGGTGCACTGCAAGTTTCTGTATGTGTCAGAGAGGAGGAGACCAGAGAGGTGTCAGGGAAAAGTCATGAATACAGTAGCTGTATTACTTTCCTATGCTTTCAGGACAAAATTCCACAAACTGGGTGGCTTAAACAACAGAAATGTACTGTCTCACAGTTCTGGGGGCCAGAAGTGTAAAATCAAGGTGTTGGCAGTTCTGTGCTCCATTGGAAGGCTCTAGGAAACGATCCAGTCTTCTTTCCTAGCTTCCTGGTAGCTTCAGGTGTTTCTTAGCTTGTAGATAGCTGTCTTCTCCTTATGTCTTTTCAACATCTCCCTTCTGTGAGTTTCTGTCTCGAATTTCTCCTTTTTTTTTCCTTAAAGATTTTATTTATTTACTCGTCAGAGACAGAGCGCACAAGCAGGGGGAGCTGAAGTCAGAGGGAGAAGCAGGCTCCCTGCTGAGCAAGGAGCCCGATGCGGGACTCGATACCAGGACCCTGGGAACATGACCTGAGCTGACGGCAGACACTTAACCAACTGAGCCACCCAGGTGTCCCTCAAATTTCTCCTTTTGATAAGGATACCAGTCCTACTGGATTAGGACCTATTCTGTCGATCTCATTTTAACTTAAATATTCCTGTAAAGACGGTTCCTATTTCCAAATAAGTTCAGCATCTGAGGTACTTGGGGTTAGGACTTCAGCATATCTCTTGGGGTGGGGGTGGGGGGCACAATTCAATTCATAACCTTGGCTCAAAAGAGGTCGAATAAGGAGAGATCCTAGGAACATTCAGAGTGCAGGGCTGGCTGCTCCGTGACCGCCACGCTCTTGCCGGTGTGGTCAGTGAAGCACTGTCACCTTGGAGCCGGTGAGGGACACAGAACTTCACGCTCCGTCCTAGGCCACCCAAGTCAGAATCTGCATCTTGACCTACATCCCCAGCTGTCTTGTTAACGCATGAAAGCTTGAGAAGAACTATTGTAGCTCACAGAATAAGAGCCTCATTCTCAAATGCCAAGAAAGAGAACCAAAAAGAACAGTGTTTATGTGCAGAGGCTCCATTAATATGTACACATAGCAAGGAGAGGGCATTACTCCAGCACACCCACGGCATAGTCATTGATAAAGGAAATATTGATCTCAGACTAATTCTAGGAATTAAATTTCAATTATCATTAATTTCCCTTACTGTAGATTATCCCTCGGGAGTGAACTCAGAAGATCATCATATGCAGAGACAGCTCAGTTTCTTGTTCCTACACTTACTTTGTTTATGTGGATTGCTTCTTTTCTGCCAAACAGGTCTATAACATGAGTTGACCCAGCTAGCTGAGTCATACAACTTAATCCTGAAATAAGGTCCCTTAAGGCAAAAAAAAAAAAAAAAAAAAAAAAAAAAAAATTCCCCCAGCCCCGGGGAAGAGACATTTGAGTTTATAGCATCATCTTCTAAATGATCAAAAACATGTAAAGTCTTGCCTAACTGAGTTCTGCCTTTTGGTCCCATAGTCTTTGGCACCCCTAAAAGTATAATTCAGCCTGAAGTTGTAGCTGTGGAGTCTATGTTCCATGAAGACAAATGGAAAGATAAAACTTGAAAATAAAGGAGGCAGAGTTAACCATGCTAGAGTCAGCTTGAGCAAATGCTTATTATAGAAGGGGCACAAGGACGGCTTCCTGAGACAATCTGAGCGCATGTTCTCATGGGCTTGGGGACTTGGAAGTGACATATGATTGTCCACAGAATTAAAATATGCTCAGGAGGAATCGGCTGCTCTAAAATCCAGAGTATCAGCCAGGATGAACCATAAACCATGTTCTGGCTGCATTAAAACCACCATGCTGTGGATAATACCGTAGATGAATTTCCCTGTATGGGAATGAATGTTTGATAACATTTGTACCATCTTCTTGAGACCTATACTTGGTTAGATTCCTAGATAAGCACTGTATTTCTGATCTCTTAGCTCTATCTATATATTAAATAGTAAAACCATACTTTCAATATTTACTGGAGCCATGATTTAATTCTCTTGATGATCCTTTCTGCTAACATTCTTTCTTGAATTTGAAAAATGTCAAGACAGAACAGAACATGTATTTTTACTATGCACCAGTCACTTTCCTGAGTGCCTTGGGTACTTAGATATATTTAATTCTCACAACAGTGTTATAAATTGCAGATGAGGAAATTGTGCCGATGAGGGAATTGAGGCAGACAGAGGTTACGTAAGTTGCCATGCAGGGTTGTCAGAGTCAGAATTCCAGTTCCAATTTGAGAGCCCTGTACATAACCTCTGTGGATACTGCCTCTCAAGAGAGACATGTAAGCATTCTGACTATCTCATTAGAAGGTCAATATAACTGCTTTAAAATGTGTTTTTAAAATCTCTTTTATTGCAACAGAGAATTACTACTGCAGATGTGTTCCCCTCTTCTTCTGGAACTGTGACCTTCCTTGAGTGATATATTTGAGGCACATTTCCTTTCAGTTACAAACCAAATAAATGTTTTCCTTACCCCCCCTCTCTCCTTGATTCCATACCTTCTCTATTTAGCTTTGCCATGTGCCTGCTGCCTCCTTTATTTACATGAGAACACACCTTGGATGTTTTTGCTCCTCCTCTCTTTGCTTCTGCCTCCAGCTGAACTGAACTCCTCACTTTCATTTGCTGTTGTTGTTCTGGTCTATATGCGGTTCTAATTAAACCGTAGGCAAGTTACCACAACCTGAACAGTGTCCATGGCATTCCCATGAACAACCAATTAACTTAAATGGCATGTAATAAATGTTCGATGCCTGCTTAATCCCAGAAGGAAGGGGAAACACAATAGTGACAATGATCTAAACATAGTGACTAGTTCTATTGCTTTGGGAAATCTTAATAAAACAAGATAGACTTAATCAAAATAATTGCACAGATTATCTTAAACATGAAGAATAGCAATTTGTAAATTTAGCAATTTATAATTTATAAATATGCATTGCTTAGCATAGTCCTTACTTCCAAGTACCTTTCTCAAAGAGGAAATTGATTATTGTATAATACAATTGAAATTGTCTTATTGATTAAAATTCGATATCAGAGTGTAGAAACTTTCTAGTTGTCCATACCTTTTTATCAATATAATTTATGCAAACTTGAATCCCTGATAATAGCATTTATGTTCACATAGAACCTCCTTATCACTGCAGATGAAGCTTTCAACCTGCATTTGTCTGATTATAATTCCAAAATTTTTAAGAATAAAATAATTTTGAGAATACAGTAATTTTACTGTGTTGACCAAGAAGATTCAAAATAAATGCTTTTAAATGGAGATAATTGAGAAGCTATAAAGTACCTCTGTTAAGAAGTCAATGACCTATATTAGGTTGGAGAAAACAGAAATACAAAAATAAAAAAAACACAAGACAGAGTAAATTCAAGTAAACTTTGAAAACAATATTTAAGAAAACTACTGCCAGGGGCTCCTGAGTGGCTCAGTCTGTTAAGTCTATGACTCTTGGTTTCGACTCAGGTCATGATCTTGGGGTCATGAGATCGAGCCCTGCGTTGGGCTCCATGCTTAGCACAGAGTCTGCTTAGATTCCATGTCCCTCTCCCTTTGCTCCTTCCCCTGCTCATTCTGTCTCTCTCAAATAAATAAATAAAATCTTAAAGAAAAAGAAAAAGAAAACGAGTGCCAATTCCAAAATCATTCAAGGGACATGAGGAATCATTTTTCCAGAATTGCATTTTAAATCTTGCCTTTAAGCAGTGAGCTTATGTAATTAAAGGCCATGAAGAAGAGATACACTTCAGAGTGGACACTGAGCCCAGCAGCCAGGCAAGGTGCGATGAAGTGAGTGGCCCAACAGCAGCCCTGTGCACTTAGCTTTGCAAATGGCCTGTCCTACTCTGGCGGGGCCATATCTCATCCCATATTATTTGTTTCATATGATGTGTTCTCACTCACAACTGTTGTCAACACAAAGCTTTGAATATTTGACAGGATTGGTTTCCAATGGTTATAGCTTTGGCTTTGTCAATTGAAAGGAAGTCCACAAAATGTGAAATCTTTAAGAAATAAACACTCTACCTGCGATGGACCAACATTATTGAAATGCAGCTTTTATAAATTAAAATTCAAATATTAATTTTATTTCTTATTGCAACACAACTTGTCGGTAATGACCCTTAAGTTGTTCTTAAAGTCATCAGTCCCCTGATTAAAAGGAGACTGTCCATGTTAGAAAGTCCCACGGATGAAGGGGAGAAGTAGGTGGGGATCTTCACAAATTATGTACTGAGACAGCATTTATCAGTTTATCGACATGGAACTGCTGATTATTTTAGGTGCTTTATTTGATTTTAGTGTCTAGGATTTGGTCGCTTTAAGTGTTAAAAACACCATATATATGGTGACATTAAAGTAGCTCCTTTCTAACTAATCAAGAAACCGCAGAAGATGTTGTTTTGTTTTCTTTCCCCCAGTTCCATTTTAGACCTGCCTATTACTAGTTTTTAAATGAGATCTAGAATAATTAATCAGGGAACTATTTTCACTCATTAGAGCCTATTTCTCTATGTTCAGTGGCATATACCTTTTAAAAATTTATAGTGTCTCAGGATGAAAAACACCGTCATGAAAGTGTGATTATAGAAGTAAGAATAGGGAGATATCTATCAATTCATTTGAATGTCTATATATTTTAAAAGTTTTTAGTGGATTATCTGTGGTCAAAGATCAGATAAAAAAGAAACCGTCTCCCACATTTGATGTTCCTGGTAGTTGGCCAAAGAGAGACAGAGTAAAAAGAGAGAGAGAGAGAGTACACTGTCATCTCCTGAAACTCATAAATCCTTGCTCTTGGAATGGGTTGGGTTGATTCCTATTAATACAGCTTCCAGGAGAGAAGGTGGCTCCTTTGCTCACTTTTTTTTTTTTTTTTTTTTTACAGTATGGGAGGATTCACTGAACTGAGTAAGATTCAGTTTGTTTGTTTGCATCGACCTCACTTGTACTTTTTCTGAGTATCTTTTTATACTTATATTTTGTTTACTTATTGAGCACACTTTCAGGTCATATTATTAGGCAAGAAAGCTTAAATTCATTATTCTAATTCAAGTTTATGTCTCAGGGCTAGTGATTAAAAATGGTATGAAATGTGTGAAGAGGAACTTTCTTTTTGACCTATAAAACATTACTAAAATGAGTTTCAAATGTGAAAGGGTGTAGGGATCTTGCACTTGTCATCTTTTCCCCAGTGATTCATTCAGTCTAGCATATATTTATTTCAGTGTTCCATGATCCTGAAGTAGAATGTGTTGCAGAACTTTCTGTTATAATTGATTTCATGGCAGTTTTAAGACACATGATATTTGGTTAATATGAATGAGGAACAAATATTCAAAAGCTATTGTTTTAAACTCTGTTGAAATAAATATACATTTTTCAACATTGATATAAATTTGGTTAAAATACATAGTTTTCAAGATGCATGCCTCTGTGCCTTTTAGTACAAATTCTGATGTGTCCAAATGATGCTATTTACTTAAAATGGGAGGTATGGGTAGCTTTTTAAACTCTGAAATCAACTACTGATGCCTCCTGTTTTAAGCAAATATAGTGTATTACCGAATTTCCCATTTCTACCAGACAGACAAAAGTAAAGGATGTTTTTTTTCATCTGTAACAATAATTTCATATAATTCCACATTTTTCAAGATAAGTTCTTCAAGGAGGAAGTAGTGATGGGAGGATTCTCTTTTGGGATTCTTTGGACATCAATAATTTGGGGCTTGCATGTGATTGAGATGATAAAAATAATTACACTAGACATTTGTTTATCCAAATGCCACTCTATGAAGTGGTCATAGTATCCTTTGCACTTTACAGCAAAGGAAACAGCTGAGTTTTAGAGAGATGGAATTACTTTTCCAACTATCAAATAGCAGAGTCTGGGTCCAAACTCAGTTGGCCTTGAGACCCAAGAGGCTCTTAAATCAACCCTCCTCAGTTCAGTTTTATAGTCTTTCAAGGAGCCTCCTACTGCTGCCTGTGTAACACTGCTGAATGAAACGCGTTCCCCAAATGTGTTCCGTATATGGGTATGACAGGTGGGGCAAGAGGAAGACATTCTCACCTGAATTTCAGATGAATTTGGCTTTACATATATTGCCATGTAACATAAAAATCTGCTGTATTTATATTAGACTTCTGTGTCCACTTTCATCTGAAGAAAAATTTCTACTAAGAGCAAACAAAAATAAATGAACAAACAAAACTACTGCTATGATGAAAGAAAATAATAACAGTAACAGTATCTAACACATACGTAGGGCTTATATACGCCAGGAACTATTCCAAGTAATTCTTATTGCTACCCAGTGAGATAAATTCTATCATTTTCATTTCACAGATGAGTAAACACAAGAGGTTAAATGACTTACCTAAGGTCTCAGCTTGTAAGCAGTACAGATAGATCTCGAATCCAGGCAGTCTGGCTTCCGAATCTGGGCTCTAAAACACTAGCTATGCAACCTCCGAACTGTGAATAATAATAACAATAATAATGATAATAATAACAACATTAAAGTAATAACAAAAATAATGAATAATACAGTTCTCACTGTGTACCAGGCACTGTTCTAAGCATTTACACACAAGCCTGCTTAGGTGACCCTTTCCTTTTACTTAAAAGAGGAAAAGAGCAGGAATATGCCTCTGAAACTGTAGACTATTTTAGACATCATAAAAAATGGGTTGCCTGTTGAACATACATCCTGTATATACTGTACTTGAGTGACATAAAAGGAGATGCATGTGTACCCCTCAAGAGGGAATTTCAGGGTTTCTCTTTTGAAATAAATGCATAATTAATATCATTCAGGGGTTTGGTGATTGCTTGCCCCTGATCCTGACCCTGACCCATCAATTGAGTGCAGTAGGAAGTAGATGGAAACTTGAGGCCCATATTTACTCTATGTGCAAATCCAGCTCTCTCTTTCATGTCAATGAGGTTAAAGTACCGGCTCTGGAGTCAGGACACCATGATGCAAATCCTGGCTCTGTCTCTGCTCCCCAGGTGGTGCTGGGCAAGTAACTTAACCTTTGTCTCTTTGTGGCCCCATCCACAGATTGGAAGGAGTCCTGTTTTACATATCATTTGGCTGTCTTGAGGACTAAACGATGTAAAACATTATTACAACACAATGAATGAAGTCCTCCAGGTCCACGAAATGTATAAAACATTACAAAACTGCTCCTTTGCCTCGATCTAGTCCCATAAAGTGAGGAGCAATAAAGAAAAACAAGACATGAATTCAACCCATGAGGAGAACTGGCAAGGCACATTATATACACATCAGCTGTGGCAAAAATAAGTCAACATTGTTTGTAGAAGGCCTGTGATGTCTGGATTACCAGCTGTCTGGAAAAAGGAGAACATAGCTTCCTTTTTTTGTTTAATGTGATCTGCTAGCCAGCTGGCATTAGGGGAAGAGTAAGGGAGCGTATGTTGATAGAGCATCTAGCTGTGCCAAGTGCATGTGTAACTTGTCTCATTTGGCCCTCCCCACGTAATGGTCAGATGGTATCATTGCCTGGTGTACACACACGGGAGACCGAGACTCAGGGAGGGCAAATAGCCCAGCCGAGAACTCACAGGTAGTAAATGGATTCCGACTCCAAATTCAGTCAGACCACCCTATTGACAGCTCTGGAGAATGCTAAGTATACTCACCCTTAACCCGTTGGAGTTAGTGCTGAAACTTAAAAATTTCATATTAAGAAACATCACATGTTACATGAAGGTATTTAAAAATTGTATGATCTACAAATGCTTATTGGTAAATGGCCTCTAGTTTTTCCCATAATTTATCCCAAAGTGTCTGTGTCTTTCATTTCCATTTTTCCTCTCCTTTTATAACTCTTCGTATTTTTTCCTTATTCCAAAACTGTAGAAGGGATGAATATTATGTACCCGAGTAAGAAACTTTAAGGGTATGAACAAAATTTAAAATGCGCAAGATTAGAAGTATACTGCCCTTTCTTCCTGTAAGTATCCATAGGAAACGAACTCCTGGAAAATGATACATTTGTCATTGTTGAGTCAAATAGTCAAGGTACTATTAGAATTTTTATGACCACCTATAAGTTTTTAAAAGATTAGATTGGTGGTATAGTAAGATTTTCTATTTAGGCTGATACTGCCACTAAAATGCTAGATTAGTCAGATAGTTCTTTTATTTTCTCTATAGGTCTAATACTGTAAAAATAGATTAACAGCATTAAAACCGGGCCATTTGTCAGGAAACCTGCGTTCTAGTTCTATAGTCTGTCATTATCCATGATTCACAGTTAAGGAGAGATTAAACAGCCAATAAGTGGCAGAGCTAATATGCAAATTCAAATACAAATAACAGGAAAACTAAAAAGAACTCATGATAAGAAAAATTTGATAGATTTATAATTTTGAACTTTAAATCTTTTGACTCATCCATTGTAGACCAGAAGACAGATGGTGGTTTTTAATTGTTCTCTAAATAATGTTCATTTTCCTTAGCTAATAAGTTAATCAGATTTAACCAAAAATACCAATAATGCTTGACCGCTAATTCCAACTGATGGAATAAATCTGAATTTAGAGATTGGTGTATAGTAAAAATAAGGCAAAAAATAAAGATTCCTTATAAATAACTATATGTTTTAAAATAATTTCTCACAAATAGAAATTTGTGTATATTCATGGATAGACATTTTATGGAAAGTTTGTTCATTCAAAGCTAAACCTTTCTCATGAATCAACATTCTTCTGGTGATTTTCATTAATGCTGGCAGGAAAATTTCTTTAGCATCCTTTGTTCTGTAGAATTAATAGTGCACATTGAATATGACATGGAAGTTATTACAGAATTATTAGATGGAAAAGGTAGGCAACTGTAACTAGAGTAAAATTTAATTGTTTTCAGGATAAAAATTATTCTACATTGTTTTGTGTTCCTAGAATGAGAATAAGATGTGTGTGTGCATGAAATCATGTATGTCTTCATATGTGTTTTGTTCATACGTGTATGTGTTTTGTGAGTGAGCAGGGTGGAATGGGGAATGTGAGTATTGACAGTGGCCTTTAAAAAAAGCAAAACATTCCATTTTATGAGATTACGTATATTTTGAACTTAGCACATTAAGTTGTGTTACAGAGATGGGGGATTAATTTGTGTTAAAGGTAACTGTTACAGATTTAGTCTTCAAATCACTTACACTTATACTCAATACTAACGAACTAGGGCTTCATCTCTAATAAGCATCTGAGAAAGCACATTGGTGTATGAAGTTGAGGGATTGCAATAAGTCAACAAAAGCAACTTATAATAAAATCATATTTTATTTACCAATAAAGAGTGCTATGAAGTATCTGAGAAACCCATTTGTTTACAGAAAAATAAACAAAAATTAGAAATTTGGGGGGGGAGAATTTAAACCATTGACTATATAATACAGTATTCTAAAATCATTGACCATGTATTATTGATATCTTTCACAATATATTGTAGAAGCTGACGTTGATGCAAAATGTATATTGAACTATGTCTTTTTTACAGCCAAATGTGTGAAATTTATCACTCAGACGTATTTTAATTAAGTGCAGAATAATTAAATAGAATGTATTATACAAAGAGCCACCAAATGTAGTAACTGGCTGACATGGTTTTGAATCTTTCATTGCTTATGATAATGTAACAATGGATCCTAATTGTTTACTTTCTTCGGGTAAAGGATAAATGAGGTGACATACATAATACATAAGCTTCTCCCTGGAATACTTTAGATTATTCATTATCTTTATTGACATTTTTATTATTAGCAGTTTGGTATTATTAATAACTTGTTATACAGAATGATACAATAGGGAAGCTTTATGAAATGGACTTAGGAGTTTATTAGAAAGAAAAACCTAATGGTTGAAGACTGACCTAAGAGCTTAGAGATACAGACTCTCCAACAGAATCTGGAGTTGAAGGCGAGGACCCTGGCTTTGCTACTATTGCATCTCTAGGCCACGGCTCTGTACCCAGCATCCTATTAGAAGCCATTAATACATATTTATTGAGTGGATGTATAAAACATCTTTCTTAAGTTACTAAGTGTTAACTCAGGCTTCTTTGTAGTGATGTTTTGAGATTAGGGAATTAAATAAAAGCATATTTAATCTTCCTTCTATTCTATGGTGTTAGCAGTTGTTGGTAGGAATTCATACACGCATACACACACCATAGACACAGTTTTTTACTAACTAAAAAAATTAGTTAAGCCCTGTCTTTATCTACAAAAGTAGATAAAAGGATATTTTAGACCTTTCCCAAATAATGGTTTGAATGTGTCCCATATAAATTATAATGGCAGTTGTACTTTGTGTTTTAGATAATTTACTTGGTGGTCAAGGTCTAGGAAATGCTTATTAGTATAATGAGATTGTTGGTGTACCTCAAAATTCTTTTTTTTTAAATTTCAGTTTTTGGTCCAGTTGTAATGTGTTGAAGTGATAGTAGCCATAGTGAATCTTAGGAAATTTAAGGGGAATACAGATGTATGTGTGGGAGGTGGGTTATTGGAGATTGAAGTGGGGTTAGTGGAACCAATGGCCAATTTATCCTTCCAAACGTTCTGTTGCATGGCCACAATTTGATAGATGTATCATTGATCAAGAGGCTGGAAAATACTAGTCTGTATTAGTTCCACCTGGATTGTTTTATATTTTATAAAATTTATCACTTCCAATTTTAACCTTGCAACAAGAGAAAAGTATATGCCACTGTCAACAATACATTTTTTTTTCCTTCTGCAAGTCAAACTTATTATATAGTATATGGGCAATAAAGGAAACTTCATTTTTACTTTCTTAGAGAACTTATCTTTATCACTATGGAAATTTTAAATGATAATTGTGATTCTAAATATCACTAAAATTATGTGTAATTTATGTAACCTATGTAAGAAGTTTGTTTTGTATACAAGAACTTTATTGTACACGCAGATTTGAACACCAACTTGTGTTATGCCTTTACTTAGAGGATTTATTTTCAATGATCCTAGAGGTTGTTGCTACCATCTTCAGTGTAAAGATTCAGAAACTAAGACCAACAGAGATTAAGCAGCTTGCTAAAGCCACAAGGCTAGTAAGTTGCAGAGTCCCAATGTAACTCAAGTCTGTTTTACTCTAAAACTATGGAAATATTAATATATATATTAATGTAACACATTATTGTATATTTGTGTGCATATTTTGGAATTAAATACAATAGGATCTTCCCCAGGTTTTTCTTCTACCTTTAGCATTCCCTCTCCTTTTGGGGTGCCTGGTGGCTCAGTTGGTTAAGTGTCCAACTCCTGATTTTGGTTCAGATAATGACCTCAGGATCATGAGATTGAGCCCCATGTCTGGACTCTGTGCTCAGGGGGAGTCTGCTTAAGGTTCTCTCTCTTCTTCTGCCTCTTCCCCCACTTTCTTTCTTGTGGACACACTCTCTCTAATATATATATATATATAGATAGATATAGATATATTCCCTCTCCTTTCAATACAAATTTTGCTTCTACATGCTTGAGACACAGAGCAGTGTTTCTCATCAGCACCTACCTCGCTCAGGGAGAAGAAGCAATACAACCTTCTAAGTTAAATAAATAATAAATGCTGAATTGTGCATTGGAAGCCCCCAGCTATGTTAATAGAGTTAAGAAAAGTTAAGTAAAAGAGTAGCAGTTTCCATTGATGGGTATTGGGAGGGGTATAAGAGGACTTATTTTTTCTAAATAGCAAAAATTTTGGAGTCATTAGGAAAGCTTATTTAACTACTAAGAGGATATACAGATTTATTGGTGGTTATACTTTTTAAAGTAAAAAATATGATCTTTTCACTGTTCTGTTTATTATTTCATTTTTAATGGAGTTATGGTAGACATTGCTAGAAGGCAAAAAAAAAAATCTGCTTTTCCACAGCACTTTGTCTTCACCCTCTGCTCTGAGTTCTGTGTGGTGAGAGGACGGGCAGCTCAGCATTTCACAGTCATATGTCAGGATTTTTGATTAATGGTGCTTTTTGTTAAGAGATAACACTTTAATATCTTACCTTTTGTTACTGCTGTAAAATGAGTCAAGATAGTACAGCATAAATCACATACTGTTGATCATTAGGATTAGGGAAGTGCTTTTCTGAAGTTAACACTCTACATTTCCTATTGGAATAACTATTAAACGATCAATTAGTTTCCACCTAATGATAATGGGGTCATTCTCAAACATCACAATGTGGTTATTAACCAACTTTCACTCTACCTTGTTACCTTAGATAATTTGTCAGGATTCCAATATAGTTTTCATCACCATGCTGTGGATATCAGAAAAAATTGATTTCTGGCCTTTTAATTAGGAAAAGCCATAAGGAAACAAATTTGCACAGTTTGATTTATTTTGGAAATATAGTTAAATGGAATGTTACCCATCAATCAAAAGACCAGCTGTAGAACTATCTCATTTTTTATATTGCAGGATAAGATATCAGAGCAAGATTTACAATAATTTTACCACCAGTTTATAGCCCAACTCTTGCAAATGCTAGACAATAATTCAGCCAAAGTACATCTAAGTTCATACATTTTTCTGAAAGGTCTTGGATGCCAGCTGGTTTTAGAAACAAAGGGGAGAATTTTGAGAACACATTCATTTATAAACTATGTTGGGAATTTCCGGATATCAGATTTCTACTAAAACATTCTGGAGTTATTGAAAGTTAAAACTTAAAAAAAATTTAATCAGTACATGCCTACAGCAGTATAATACTCCAGTATGTAGATTGTACTATACCGTGATCGGCAATGAATTTCTACAAAAAAGGATTAAAGTATCACAGGTTTTTTAACCCCTAAAAAACTTACATAATTTATTTTCTCATTCATTTAACAAATATTTGTTAATTTGTACTATATGATAAGCACTACCGAGTACTGGGAAAATAGCTTGAATTAAACCTGCGAACTCCTTGTCTTCGATAATCTTATATTCTAGACACAGAAGATATATAATTACAGTGTATTTTATGTATAAATAATGCTTAATAAAATAAATGTAAAGTATCCCAGGCAGTAAGGGCCACACAAGAAGATATAACCAAGTAAAGGAGAGACCAAACAATGGTGGAACAGGGTGCTATTGGATGTAGGTTGGAAAAGACACAACTCTCTGAAGTGAATTGTGAGCAGAAGCCTAAAGGAGCCTTCTGTGTAATGAGCTGTCCAGGCAAAGGAAACCACAGGTGGATAGGTTCAGAGATGGGAGTCTACCTGGACTGTTGGAGGAACTGCAAGATCAGTTTGGGAGGCAGGCAAGATCAAAGATTATGGTACACACATAGTCCTCACTGGCTAAATATGTGATGATCTTTCTATTCACTGCATTGTAGATCAGAGGTCGGGATGTGGTGGTGTTTGGGGGATAACACTGCCAAGGACTCAATCACCTACCCTCCAGGCGCAGGTTTAGTAGTTTCATGTATTCCAGTGCTGTAGAAAAATTATGTTTGTTTTTCAGTTGAAGACATCTCACAGTAAGTGAGTCTAGCTCTGTTATATGTCATCACACAGTTGGTAAATGGCAGAGCTAGTAGTCTAATCTATGTTCTGTAACCTTCCTCCTGGTTCACCACTCTATCTCTAGTGAGGCAAAACGGCTTTGCCCATTTCTTCCCCAAATCAGAAACACATGGGCTGACATGAACTGTTTCCCACTTGTAAACTTGTTCATATGAGATACAAAATAGCCAAATTGTATATTTACATGCATGTTTCTTAATTATCTGTATGGAAAGGAAGACAATTGCATGAAATGATGACTGCTACAGAAGTCCTATCCCTATGAATTGAGGTCTCAGAGGCAACATATAATAAAATTTTTTAAAGATTTATTTAATTTATTTGTCAGAGAGAGAAAGCACAAGCAGGGGGAGTGGCAAGCAGAGGGAGAAGGAGGTTCCCCATAGAGCAGGGAGCCTGATGTGGGGCTCGATCCCAGAACCCTGGGATCATGACCTGAACCAAAGGCAGACACTTAACTGACTGAGTCACCCAGGTGTTCCTAAAATAGGGTTTTAAATATACCTGACAAGTAGTATTTTGAATTTACAGAATTGAAAAACTAAAAAATTAATTTCCCATGAACTGAAGACTTAGAAATACTACTTAGACTCAATGGCCTTTTAAGATAATGGTGCTGGTGTGATGTTAGCCACTGCAAATTCACTGGGAAAAAAAATGGTAAGGAGCAAAATTCTAAGAGTAGCAAATGGGTCACCCTTGTTTTGTGAAAATTGTTATTTCTTCCCTTTTCCCAACCTTCCCTTCCCTTTCTTTCTCACTTATTTATAATTGAAGACATTATAAAATATTGTCTCTAAGGTTCCTTCAGGAAATTTTTAAAACTCCACAAGCCCACCTTTCTCCTGCTCTTTTTCTTTCTTTCTTTTTTTTCTTTAGTGGAGAAAGCCAAGAAGCCTCTTAGCTTAGTGACTGTGGTTTCTTACATCAGGACAGGTCTAAAGTAGAACGGGTGTCATGCTGAGGCAGTGACTGAGCTCAGACATCCTGCGTGCACTTGATCCCTGGAGTACTGCCACTTGAAATGGTATTTTCAGGGATGACTTCACAATATGGGAAATAGATATTCAACCATGCCTGCCATTAGTTCCAGGACCCAACAGGCATCATTCCCAAGAGAAAAACAACAACAACAACAACAGTATTTGTAACTTTGAAGTTCTGGAGTTGTTCTCAGAGCAAAAACTATTTATAGGACTTTTATGCTTTTTATGGTCCTAGCTAATGTTGTCTTTGTTATGTTACTATAGTGGTACCAGGTGGCCAAGTGTCATTTACTTTGTGTGACATACAGCGAAGCCTATCACTATCACTCCTGAAGATGGCAGCTAATATCGAATTTTGGATTAATGGATTTCTGTCCATTTCGAAAAACAATTTTCTCTGCATTATCTCATTCAATAGTCACAATAGCCCTGTGGATTGGTTAGTATTAAATGATCATCCCAATGCATTCAGACATTATCTGTGTATACCTGTGACCTGCGTATCCATAAGAAAGTGAGAAACTCTTAACCAAGAGACCAACTATGTTCTTCAGCCTCTAAATGCACTCTTTCCTTCCCTAAACTGCGTAAAACTTAAATCTGAGGTGTTGGAACCAAACACGACTGGGGTACATAGGAAAAAGACCGTGAAATTAGGCCTAGTCATGCTGACCTTATATTTGAGTGACAGTGATCAACTGTAGGATGGGTATGTCTAGAGAGTCTACTGGTCTCCATGAAGAGTCTGAGACTCCCATGATGTTTCTCAGCACGATGCTGAGAAGTTCCTTATTCCCTCAGCCTGGCTTTGGAGTTGGCCTCTAGAAGTGCTTATATTGTCCCCCACATAAAATCAGTTTTTAATACCATTGATTGAGTTTTGGGTTCTTATGAATAAAGCCGCTATGAACATTCATGTACAATTCTTTGTGTGGACATGTGTTTAGATTTCTTTTGAGTGAAACCTACGGGTGGAATGGTTGAGTAATTTTCTAGTGTATTTTTAACTTTATGAGATACTGGCCAACTGTTTTCCAAATGATTTATATCATTTTGTATTCCTACCAGTGAGAAGTATATTCCTACCATATGAGAGTTCCCCTTGCTTCACATCTTTGCCACCACTTGGTAATGTCAGTCTTTTTAAAAAATTTTAATTCTAATGGATATTTAGTGGCATTTCATTGTGGTTTCGATTTGCATTTCTCTACTGACGAATGACATTGAGTTATCTATTTATGTACTTTTTGGCCATTTGTATATCTTCTTTTCTCAACTGTTCAAATATTTTCCCACTTATTTTAAGAGGCATGTTACCCTCTTATTAATGTATTGTAAATATTCTTTACATATTTTGGATAGAAGTCTTTTTGTCAGATAGATACATGTATCATGAATATTTTCTCTCAATCTGGAGTTTGCTTTTTTGTTTACCTAACCGTGTCTTTCTAGGAACAAAAGTTTAGTTTTGGTGAGTTCTAATTTACAAATATGCTTATGAGATGAAAAGTTACTGAAATGAAACTATAGGTATTATTGACCAGAAAAATCTGTATGTAGAAATATCATTTTGGTTAAAAAGTTCCGCTATGTATATATATATATATACACAGAGACAGAGATCTGGAAGGACATACTCTCATGTTTTGATTTTTTTAGTTTTGCTTGTCACCACTTTCTTACTTTTCACAACATATATATTATGCTTCTGTAATAAAAAGGGGGCTTTTAAAAAGAAATTATGTAAAGTAAGAAGTGAAAGCAGCTCCCTGTTCTTCCTTTCCCAACCTCCCCTTAGAGATAAGCCCTAGCATTTTAGTACATTTTTCTGACTACTTTTATGTATATAGGTAATGTACAAAAAATGTAAATAGGTAATCAACAAAAAATACCATTATACTATACCTTTTCTCAACAACTCACTTTTTTAAAAAAGATTTTATTTAGTTATTTGTCAGAGAGAGAGAGAGGGGGCACAAGCAGGGGGAAGAGAAGCACACTCCCTTTTGAGCAAGGGGTCCAATGTGGGACTCGATCCCAGGACCCTGGGATCATGACCTGAGCAGAAGGAAGACACTTAAGCGACTGAGCCACCCAGGTGTCCCTCAGCAACTCACTTTTTAAAAACTTAATATATGCAATACATCTGCTGGATACACAGATTGTTCCCATTTGTGTGGTGCTAGAGTAAGCAGCGGCTCAGTAGGCATCCTGGAATGTATACTTTACGAAGTCAACGTTTAACAAGTATTGACTGAGCATGCATGCCACACTCAGTTCTAAACATTGAGGGTACAATCGTGAGTAAAGCAAAGCTTCTGCTTTTCAGGAATTTACTGGTACAGGGTAATGAACAAAACTGTTAGCAAGAACAAACTTCCTTGATACTTTAATGCTGTGAGGACAACAGAACAAAGGTGTTTTTATAAGTATTTATTTTCACTTCACAAACTACAAGGAAAAGAACTACCAGGAAAAAAATTACAAAAGTAAATGCATAATGTAGCAAGCGAGATTCCTAGAATAAAATATCTGAACAGGATACTCTCTGAAAACATTGGAATGCATTGCAAATTCTTCAGTTCTCACTGCTAGTTTATTTAAGAATAAGAAACCATGAGTTATAAATCCGAATGAGTTGTTATGATCAATTATTTTATGTATATATTTTGGTTTCCTAGAATTCATTTACCCTCCCTCATAATCCTTTCATTTCCTATTCAGAAAAGATCCCATGCAGGGAAAATACTAGGAAATACTAGGAAAATACTAGGAATATACTGGGTTTCAACCTTTTCTTAAAGAAGCAAAAACAATTAGATCCTTATTCCTTCAGCCCAATAGAGACAGCGGATAGGCAGATGGATTTCTTTTGACCAATTTGGTGCTATTTGGTGCTATCTCGCAGTTAGATACAGGGTAGGGAGAAATGGTTGGAAGCTATCCACTTGAACAATGGCTGCAGAGGAAGCAATAGAGCAGGTAAATTGCTGTGGTCGCTTGGCTACCATTTCTCTGGATCCCTGCTTCTTAAATTTTGTTTAATTACTTCTCTGGCCCTCTGAAGCTCCAGAACTTGATCGATTGATTCTGAGATCAGAACATATTCTAATAATTCTCCTTTTGCTTAAGCTGGCCATTTTAAAAATCTCTTTTGCTTGCAGTTAAGAACTTTAAGTGGAATAAATATTACTTTAAACTTTTTCCTGAGTGACTACCACAGAATAAGTTCTTCCTTACCACAAGAATTGTGAGAAATGTGGAATAAAAGAACAGACACTCAGACTCAATTAGTTATTCACTTATATAATACTCAAGAGATATTATTAAATGCTTACTGTCCAAAGCACTTCACTAAGCTTTAGGGAGTGAGGGCAACAACTCTAACGTTTATGAACCAATAACAAAGCAACTGGGTAACCTTAGTCGGTCTTCAGACCCCTGAGCTCATGGTAGATGACCTGCACATGCATATCGTGTTTTACTTGGTTAATATTCCTTCACTATTCATTTAAGCCATTTTATTATACATCAAAGTGTTTTCTACCATTTCATTTTGAAATTCCTCACTTTTTTCAACGAGAGGATACAATAAATGGTGCCTGATGGTATTGTGATGTATTTGCTTCTTCTTGCCCTTCACGGCAGTAGTATTTGCTTGAAAATAAATAAATGCTTTGTGTAACTAAACTGTGTTCATGAGATAGAGGGTGTTCAATGAACTGAAACAGACTGATTAATGAAAACTTGAAAATAAAACATTATTTGGTCTATTATGGCTCCCCAAATTGACTTTGCCTCTGTGGGCAGGGTGAGTCTATAAAGCAGTGCCATAGAAAAGAAGGGATTAACCTGGAATGAATGAGAAAGGATGGCATTTTAGGCAGAAGGAAGACCATGTGTAGAAACAGAACTGGCAAGGTCATGTGAGGGCCTAGAAGGATCTGGAAGAGATTACTTTACCTGGAGAGAGTAATAGGGGTGCAGTTGGTAAAAACAAAGATAAATGAAGCTAGAGAGATGTGCAGATACCAGATATTGAAGAACCTTTCACACCAAAAAAGCTGAGCCTCAAGTACATATGAGCAATTCATACAATTCCTATCCTCCTGCCGCTGCTTGCTTGGAGACCTTAAGGAAAGCTCTTTCCTTCTTTCACACATTGCTACAACCCTTTCGTGGTCATTAAAACATAGTTTGACCTGCTGCTATTGGGAGAAAAAAGTGAGGGGTAGAGATCTAATACCCACTGAATACACACACACCACACACACACCACATGATGTGCTTGTGCCTTCTGCCCTCACTGAGAACAGCTTGGCCCCATGCACTGCACAGTTAGTTCTTCAACCACAGTTACTTAGGATTGGATATTCCTTTGGATATCCCTTGAGAGTTAGATCATGAACTTTTGACATCAGAACTTTAAAGAAATTTACTTAAAGAATGTTCACTTATGGAGCAAACATAGAAGATGGTAATGTGTTGATGAAGAACCTTGGCAGATAAAAAACTAAAGTCCTCCTTTAGCACAGCCTATTTTCGTAATAAAAATCAATTGTTTAATACACAATGAACTTTGAAGCTCAACTGCTGAAATATTTTCCCTTTAAACTAAGAAGTAGAGTTCCGGGTGATTTTTTTCTCTTCCGATATTTAATGTGAGATCTAGGTCCCAGAATCGATCTCCGCAGACCTGTGCTAGGAGCTAGGATTGTGAGGGCAAGTGAGGTTTCCGGGCCAGCACTACATACTCTGAACTTTCCTGGTATGGATTCATATATTTCAGTGCATGGATTATTTTTAGACAGATTCTTCTGGCTTACTGTAACCTGCAGTTCTAGCTTCCCATTTCATTTAAGGACCTAAGACTACTAATGAGGCAGGTTGTTTCTATTTTGTTTTGTTTTTCTAGCAGGCAAGGAGAGAGAGAAACGAATGAGGACCTTCTTTTTGAACTCCCTTTAGTTATCTTCTAGTCTCCAGTGGAGTGTTTGTTCCTCACTACCATATCAAAGCAACAAACCCAAGTTTTCAAGCTTGCAATTTAAAACAATTCAAGCATTCTCCCAGGAAGGAGATATAACTGATATTAACAGGGCAGAGCTTTCTATAAGGATAGTGCCCTTAAGCAGCCTTTAATATTTAATGATGGTATCATAGAAGTATTGACCTGAAAGTGAACAATAAATTATAAAAACACCCAGAAGCTCATGTCAGATGAATCAAAGCAATTGATTTTCTTTTTAAACATGAGCTTGCCATGGGAAATATTTTAATATGGCAGAAACAGGGCCAAGCAGCTTAGATTTAGAATGAATGAGGCATGGAAGATGAATTACAAGACAAGGTGCTATTTATGGGGAATAGAAGAAGCAAGTGTGTAGAGAGGTGGGAGGAAGCAGGGTGACTTGTTGAAATATGGTGCCCAAGAGGGCACACTGATATATGATCCAGAGAAAACACGGAAGATGCCAAGAAGGAACTGCGATTTACAGAGCCGGTCTCACCAAAGACCAACTATTAAGTACACATGATATTTTTGTGACATCTTTTCATTCTGGTTTAATATTCAACCTGTCAGCCCTCTTAGTCAGGGACCGCTCTTAAACCATCTATTGTAGGATCAATTATGGTAGAATCACCAGCATAATAGTCTGGAAGGACTGGAGGCTTTTATTGCACATGCCCCTGGAAAACCCAAAGCTGGCACAAAATAGATGACTTCACTTTGAATGAAGTACCAATTACTATAGAAAAGGAGGCATTAAACATAACTGAAGTTCCTGAGGACAGGACAACCATAAAGTGATGAATGATTAGGAGTGGATTTAATATTGTACCCCAGGTGCAATACAAAATAATTTGTCAGTCACCAGTGGAATGAAAGTGGGCATTATGGAAGGCAATTGCTGACATCCATCTTACCTTTTCATTTGTTATTAAAATGAATCATAAGAGTCACTCTTCCTACTCATGTTTCCTGAGCTGGTTGCTTATTAATATTAGCAAACCTTTCTTTACTGATATTTTGAATAAAATGCTTCAGAAAGAAGGCATTGGGTTTAATATTGTTGCTCAGACCCATTTTATCGGTATTAATATCTATCATTATCCCTCTAAATTTCCTGTGTCTTATAAGAATATATGTTATTCTGCATACACATACATACGTACACCCACAAACATACCGCTCAAGTACAGTCCTCTCCCACTTCACTAGATTTGATGATTTCCTTTTGTAGATGGCAAACCCAGAGTACAATATGGGAAGGAATTGTCTAAGGCCAGATACTCTTTTAAAAAATTTAACAAGAACAAGAATACCAAAATTAAACATAAAACCAACTGTTAATCTCCCTTGCTGTTCAGCTAGCTCCTGCTGGTGACGATATTTTCCCCATTGTTTATTTTGTGCCTTGGCAATATTTCCCTACTAGTGATCAGCTCCTTCCCATCATATAAGAAAGGCCTCATAATGAAGTCGAACAGGAAAAGATGAAACATGATGCTGGAGCGTTTTAAACACAATTCATCGTGCATGTTTCCTTGCTCCGAGTACAGATTCTGCAAATATTACTCTTATCCTTCATCAGTCCGTATTTCTATGCTGGAACTTCTTTGGCCAGTGATCAGGAGTTTTGTCCTGTTGCCCACCATTACTGCTTTGAAGATGAGTGCCTGCCATTCCAGAGGAAACAAAGCATGAAGCAAAGCCCATGTGGTGTGTGCTGCTTAGGCACATGGCCAATGTGTACTGGATAGTTAAGGAAGAAAAATTACCAGTGGTCTTTACCGAATTATTTCCTCTTATTCCCACCCCTCCCCAGGCCCATGTCTCAGGCATCAGATATTTTTGATGTTTCCTTCTTCTGGTAATTTAACCTCCCCTTCCTTTCTGTTTCTGTGCCCACCATCTTTGCCATCCATTCACACGGTTACTGAAATATGTCCCGAGAGAGCCCCACATCAGACTGAGGGGTTCCCAACCTTAAAAATTATACACGAAGAGTCATAGTGATTTTAATAACACATTGCTCCCACACAACACCTCCTATTCCACGTCTCTACTCAGTTACCCTTGATGGTTCCCTAAAATCAAACAAAACAAAAAAAAATCATAAGCTTGAATTTAAAAGGTCTCTCTTGGGGCACCTGGGTGGCTCAGTCGTTAAGCATCTGCCTTCGGCTCAGGGCGTGATCCCAGAGTCCTGGGATCAAGCCCACATCGGGCTCCTCTGCTAGGAGCCTGCTTCTTCCTCTCCCACTCCCCCTGCTTGTGTTCCCTCTCTCGCTGGCTGTCTCTCTGTCAAAAAAATAAATAAAATCTTTTAAAATAAATAAATAAATAGTCTCTCTTATTTCTCCAACATTTTTTCTTTCAATATACCCCAACAAGAAGTCCCTGCTTCTGCTAAGCCTTTCATGCATTGTTCCACAACTAGATCAACCCATAATTCTAAGTAATTGGGTGGCTTCCCCCCTCGCTCATTCTCTGAGTCCTCCTCTCCCCTGCATAGCCAGCTGGAGCTTCAGCTCTCCCATCAGGGCTGACCTCCTCTGCTGAATTCCTGCCCAGCCTTCTTCCCTCGTACACAGACTCAGATAGCCAACTTATGTTTGGTACGCATCTCACTCTTACCCCGTCCAAAACACAGCTCTGTGTGCACTCCTCTGCCAACACCAGCTCCTTCCCCACTTTCCTAGCAGGGTAAGTGGCAACACCATCTATGTAGTATTGGACAGGGTCCCGTTTGCCCTCATTTCTCACCTTCAATTCATTAACAGTCCTGCCTAGTTCTACTTCCAAAATATATTTCACATCTTTCAGCTTTCCTTTATATTCGTTGCTCTCACTATGGGCTGCCATCACTTGGAGTACTGCAGGAATCTCCTAAATGTCTCTGTCCCACATAGTAGAGCCAATAAAGCAAACAGACAAACAAATACACGAACAAACATCAGATCCTGTCCTTCCCCTTCTTGGAATGGTCCACATTCCTTTCCATGGCCTGTAGACTCAGCGTGACAAGGTCCATCTCTAACTTCACTTTGGGCCACTGTCCCCAAGACGTACTGTGTGCTGGCCATCACCCTCTGGTGATGCCTAGATTCTCCACTAGGACTTTTTTTTTTTTTTAATTTAGGCTCTTTATGCTTAGAGCCAGCTCTTCTCTCCCTAGGCCTGTTTTTCTTGGCTGGCTGCTCCTTCTCTTTCAGATCTCAGCTTAAACTTCAGAGAGGCTTTTATTAACTACCCTAAATAATGTAGACTGCTACCCCATTATTTTCTACCAGAAAGCCTATTTATGTCCTTCATAGCACTTACTACAATCTTGACTTATTTGGACATTTATTTATTTACTTGATAGTGTAGCTTTTTTTTTAATCTTCTGTCACCAGCACTGCAATGTAAGTGCAAAGAGGTCAAGGATAAGGTCTGCCTGTTTATCTTTGTATTTCCAGCACTTAGCTCTGTGCCTGGCAACAGTAGATGCTCAGTACGTATAAGTTAAATGAATGAATATTACTCTTTGGGAAGAGGTTATTAGCCACCCTTTAGTGATATTATTTATCATTGTTGTAGGGTTTGCCTTATAACATTTGCTTCCCTTACAACATTCTAGAAAAGTACCCTTACATATACTTGGACTTCAATATATTTTTTTAAAATTTCTTAATGTTAACAAAATAGGAACCCTGAAATGTCAAATTAAGCATATATGGTGTGGTCGAGGGGGGGGGAGTACAATTGTTGGAAATAGCTTATTACTACTTGAATAAACATCTGAATGGTGTCAGGGTACTTGGTGTAAGACTTTTAGTATGGCCCTGCCAAAGAAAACAGTAGAGTAATGTAGGAGAATTGAATTAGCTATGTAAAATTTGGTACAGATTTATCTTAAATTCAATATATCATAAAAAAAAAAAAACAGAATTATTCTCCTCTAGTTTGGCAAAGACATCTATACAAAAACCCTGAAGCCAAACTCAGGATGGACAGGTAATTTTCAGAAAAGAAGGAAAATTAGATTTTTGGGGATGAACAGCACAAATTACAAGCTTGGGCGGGGGGGGGGCAGGGACTTTAAATGGTAGGACAAGAAGGAAGGAGGTCTTTCAGAAGTCTGTCTACTGAGGCAGGCTTATGTGTGATGAATACGGGCAGCAAGAAGTGCACAGAAAGGTAAACCAGTTAGGGCAAATTTGCAATTTTCTTCTTTGAGTTTTCTTTTTATGTGTGAGAGGACGAGCTCTGGTTGAAGTTTTTAAATACAATGTCTTTAAAATAAATCATTTCTAATAGCATCTTGAGAATGCACATACATTTGAAATGAATAAACTCTGTCACTCTGAGAGCATGAGTTCCAGATGCTGCAGATATCTCCCCCTTCATGTGGCGCCATGGCTCTGGGAACAAATGGTCCCAATTCCCACCCGACACTCATTAGGAGGCACTTCAGATTTCCTGTGATGTAGGTGGAGAAATCGCTTGATGAAGTTTGCTGCTTGCTCTTGAAGAACATTTTTCCTTGTTGGCTTTCTTGTTGGGATGAGTTTCAGAATGCTTATTTATCTCTTTGCAGTGTTATTTGATATCATTTTATGAATCAAAAGCTTTTTAAGGAAATTCTTGATTTTCTAAGTTAAGAATTATCATGACCAAAGTAAATCCCAAGGTTTCATGAGTTGACAGGTGAGGTGCAATCATTTGTTCACTTTTAAAAAATCACAAACTGTGATCAGAAAATATATTTTATTTATGGTTTTCAGAATTGTGTAATTTACTTTAGAAATTAGTATGAAGTATTGAAATCAAGATATATACAAATAGAAGGCATTATTCATTTCAATTGAGATGACTTATATTAAATAATACTTCCAATTGGATTCTTTTGTAGAAGACATCTCTAATGTAGTCAAAAGATTATTGGATTATTCAATCTTAAAAAGTCCTTAAACCATTATTATTTGTATTTATTGGTCTCCTATTCCTTGTACATTTCTGAAGATTTTGGACAATTTGTATTAGAAAACAAGACAATGAAAAGACAAACAGAAAAAATCAGAATGAGCAGAGAAATGGATGTAGTTACTGGAAACCTGTTTTGCAGTTTGCTTCACTCTGTGATGATCAATGGCAGTATGAATTTGATGAAAAAATACATATACAATATTAAGTGTCAAGTACCATAGTAGAGATAGAAAAAGAAACTGAGGCACAAAGCTGTTAAATCACTTGACTAAACAATTCAATCACTCAGTGACAGCCAGAGCCACAGTTTTTCAGGAATAACTTCTGGAATAACCACTCATGATTTGGAAGTGTTTCACCAAATAAAAAGGTGTGCCTAGAGACTCCTGACTTTACAAAGAAAAAGGAAAGGAAAGAAAAGAAAGAAAAGAAAGAAAAGAGAAGGAAAGGAAAGGAAAGGAAAGGAAAGGAAAGGAAAGGAAAGGAAAGGAAAGGAAAGGAAAGGAAAGGAAAGGAAAAAGAAAGAAAAAGAAATTAAATCTTAACACCTACAAGGCATTGCTTTGGCTTGTCAGTGTTTTTATTTTTTCTGTTTTCTTCCCCCAAGTGAATAAACTCACCTTTGATTCTTAGGCATTTAGAAAGATTCAACTCAAAGGTCTTTGTTGCTGCTTTTTAATTTATTTTCAAGAGAATAAGTAGCATATTTAAATGAATGCAAATTCTATGTTGTTTCTGTGCTCAAACCAATAGTTAGAGAAATTTCAGCATTTGATGAGCTTTTCTGTTTGCCTCTTCTGCTGCACTGCCCACCGCTCCCATCCTGCTCTCTGCTCTAGTAGGGAGACCTACCAGAAGACCACCCCCACACCTCCCTTTCCCTAAGCCTTTTGGTTAGAGTCAGCCCTCGGAGAACCTAACCAAGGCATAGGGTTGGAGGAGAATAAGGGCAGAAGGTCTCTTGCCCTGACTCCTTCACTGTGGGAAAGAAGAATGGGTTGCCTCTGACTGGCTGCATTCTAGGAGATGGCGCAACTCTCCAGCACCCAGCCTGGGGTCGTGCCCTTGTGGTTGTCTTATTGCCTGCCTATGCCTTTGAGAACAGTCTTTTTATTAACTCCCTCCATGGATTACCCTAATTTGCATGCACTGTTTCCTGCGGATCCTGATATAATAGCATACAAGTGATTCATACTCCATGTGAATTTTAGTCAGAAAAATGTCCTTCAATCTGCACTCTTCTGCATGCTTCGTGGGTGTTTGGACAAATCACTTAACTTTTGTTTTTAAAGTGGAATTTAAATTGATGTGGGAGTACTACATGGGGGGATTAAATAAAAGAATTTATGTTTATGTAAAGCACCTGGCACATAGCAGTCATTTCATTTAAAAAATCTTAAGGCTGATTGAAGAGCTCTATTTTCTTCTAAAACATCACTGCTATTTGTATGTTGTGTGCACAATCTTTAACACATATCACTGCAATTTGGACTTCATTATCATGGGGTCTACTGAATTTACAACCAATGTCAGAATTAAGAGAACATCAGACTTATGTTCATTAGCCAAATAGCTAATGTTGAAAATATTTGGCTTTTCAGTCAGCCAGGAGTAGGAGTTGGTGACAGAACTATAGTTGATCTGGGAATAGGCAATAATAAACATATGATTTTCTTTTTATATTTTTATTTGTTGATGGGACATCCTTTTTTCCTCAAATAGCACAGACGGTTTTGCTTATTCAACAAATTACTTTGTGCTTTTTTTGAAAGGAAAAAAAAAACAGAAACACAACAGTGGATAGAAGTTTCAGCTTCCTTTCTTTTTTAGAATCCTATTTTTATATTCAACTCTCAATCTTCAGTGCTATTATTATCAGGCAGTAGTGATCTAGGTGATCTAAAAGTTCTATATTTAATTCTTTAAAAGTTTTCTATGTATAATGGATATTATGATATATAGCAGCAAAAGATAACCCCTCCTCAGAGGTCATATTCAACCTGGAAGTGTACAGCCTGGGATGAGCATAGCAATGATGATTAACATTCAAATGGGTAGGATGAGGTTGGTTTCTACGTTGTGAGTGCGTTTTAATCTTGCTACCCTTGTAATTGGAAAATGTGAAATGTAGAGCATCTACATTTCTCCCATTGACTGTGGTAAAGAATGATGTGCAGTGACCATTCGGGGATATTGTGAAAGTGGGATGGATACTAAGGGAGAAGGAAAGGGAGTAAGTTATGGGTGAACGATATGAGCTCTGTAAAGCTGAAAGAGAACTTACATTTAATTTTAGGGACTTAATGAAAAACTCCAAAAAATATATATATATATTTTTAAAGTCAGCCATATTCTGAGCACCCAGATCTTGGTTTCTAATACTATTCTTCAATACAGAACTAGGTTTCCTTGGAGAGGCTGGCTGACGTGGGACTTGAGCAGGAAATATATGAAATGAGCCTAGAACATTTTGTAGTGCCAGAAAGTAAGGAAATGCGATTTTAAAAAACCAAAAACACAATAATGGGATTATGTCAAAGGGACAAACCAGCCAACCGAAAGAGCTCCCAGTAGACAAAGCTAGAACAATTTGAATGACAAAACAAAGTAGTACTGGATCATAATCAAAAGTATAAAATAAATATCTGAATTATTACTCATATAAGTAGATGATTGAACTTATATCATGTATAAATTAGAGGAGAAAAGACAAATCGGTGACAAAGAATTTGAGATAATTTATGTAGATACATTGCCCTCAAAGAGGTGGAGTATAATTCCCTACTCCTTAAATACGGGCTAAGATTAGTAACTTCCTTACAAGGAGTACAGAAGGAAAGCAAAAGTTAAAAAAAAAAAGAGAGAGAGAGAGAGAGAATAAATTTAGAGAGGAGAAACCTAGTAAACACTGCCTCAATCAACTTACCAAGATTAACATCAACAGTCATGTGCCCTTGATACGATATGATGAGATAAGTACTTCACCTCCGTGGTCTTTCTCCCCAAAATCCATAATTCTGGCCTAATCAAGAGTCAAGCATCAGAAAAGTCCTACTTGAGGGGCATTCTACAAAATACCTAGCCAATACATCTCAAATCTCAAGGTCATCAAAAACAAGGAAAGTATGAGAAACTGTTATGGCCAAAAGAGGCCAAAGGAGACAGGATGACTGGATGTAACGTGGTATCCTGGATAGGATCCAGAATAGAAAAGGATGAGGTAAAAACTAAGGAAATCTGAATAAAGTATAACCTTTAGTTAATAATAATGTATCAATATTAGTTTATTACGACAAATGTATCTTAATGTAATACTGATAATGGTATTAATAATAGGGAAACAAGATGTAGTTACTGTGCTAAGTAATTTTTCTGTAAATCTTAAACTACTCTCGAATTAAAAGGTTTTTTTTAAATCAATCATAATCTGATCACTCTAAAAGAGAGTGCAATTTCTCATTTTTATTTATCTTCCAAATGTTGCCAGGGTACTTTTTCTAAATACAATTATGATGATAAACGCCCTTATTTTAAGATTGACTACTATCTACTCCGAAGGATGATCCTTTACCAATCCAGTGGGCCCTACAGATCTCTCCTTTCCCTTAAGATCTATCAGCATTGCTTCTGTCAGCAAATAAGAGAACGTTTGACCACAGTGCTGAAAATAATAAGGGTTTATATTTCTGACGAACAAGAAAATGAAAGGTAAGTGGTTATTCATGGTCCTTCTGTGGCCCTTAATGTCGAGGCTGATGTCTCTGAGCTTCTCCTGGCCTTTTCCTGTGGATACAGAATGGCTGCTGCAGCCTCAAAGCAGGGAAAGGGGATGAAAGGGGCAATAGCCAAACTTCCTCTTTTTAGTACATGGCTTCCCGGACCCTGCTTTTCCAGTCTCTAGAAAAGCTCAGCAAGGAAGTGGTGGGGGCGGGGGAGGGGGAAGGGATTGGGAATGATTGTTGATACATGCAGCCCTCAGCATCTGTCATTCCAAGAAGATCGTGCCGCTCTGCCAGTTCTGTCACTCTTCGAGGGGGGACTCCCGGCATTTCACCTCCATTCCCTCTAACTCCAAGGTATTATTCGGCAATGATGCTTCCAGCTGCTTTGGACTGTTGTCTGCTGCAATTATCTAACCCTCTGAGTTACTACAGTCCTGTGCTGGGGAGAAAACAAAAACAAAACCAAAAAACACATGCAGCTCAGAAACTTCCAGTTCACCAGCCTGATACCTACTTAATAAATTTAAGCAGGGAGCACATTTTTCACACTGGCTTGAAGAAAAGGAAAAGCTTTGTTTTTCTTTTCTAAATGAACAGAAGCATCTTGTTAAAGGAGCCGATTATTTTGGACTTGTGAGAACGTTGTTTTCTGAAACTGCAGTTGAGGCATATATCAGAGAAACATTTTATTAAAGGAACATTTTATTAAAGATGCAGGGCAGAATATTTAAAATTCGAATTCTTTAGAACAGGCATGGCAGTCTGTTCATGACACATATAGCATAAAAGTGAAGAGCGTAGGCTGCGCATGCGCATTGCCTGGATTGGAATCTTGGCTCTATCAGTGCTGTGGCTTTGTGTCTTTGACCAGCGTCTCCGTATTTCTGTGCCTTAGTTTCATCACCTGAAAAATGGGGATGATAACAATAGCAGCTACCTAAGATGTTGTGCGAATCAAACGGATGCATGTAGAGCTCTTCTAAAAGTCCCTGACACACAGAAAACACTTAAGAAATGTTAGCTCGTATTATTATCGTTCGCAGTAATGTCGGGATTATAAGAGCGCACTAAAAATGCTGTTATTATTTCTGTTATCATTTACTATGGATAATTTTTATCTGTTTTCCTTTTTCCTAACCTTAAATGTTGTCAACCAACTGTGTTTAGAAATATGAAACTACTTCCTGCCTGTATTGTTAAGGCTTTTCATTTGTATGTGTCTGTATTTTCTTTCAGAGCTGAAATTTAAGCGGTAGAACTCATTTCTTTCGGTATGACTATAAAGCAGACTGACCTTAATTGTTGATGTTGCTTTCCGGGTTGAAATGTAAGCCCAGTATTCTCTGCTGACTTTTCATCACCCATCTGTCAAAGCTGTCATTGGTATCTATCTGTGTATGGCCATTTATTGTCCACATTGCCTCACCACTTAGGGGTTAAGTTTTTCTAAATTAAATTCTGCTAATCAGTATAGACTTTTCTTATCCATGAACTCACCTGTTTAAGGGTGATAAGAACAAATGAGTGCTTAGAGTTTGCAGGTGCCTTGTACGTTGTGATAGATGTCTATAGGTCTTATGGAGTGCTCTGAGCGCATTTAAAACCCACTTATATTGTATGATAATATTTAAGTATTTAATGAGTTTACTATGTTCCTTTCATTTGATATTAAGTGTGAGTAGAGAAAATATTTTTCAGATGTATCCAGGAGGCTAGATAGGGTGAGGCAAGGGAGGGTTAATAATATACTTCCTTTGTTTTAAAGGTGGTAGTATGCTCTGTTTTATTGTTTACTGTTTCATGAGTTTACTCCCAGTTTCCTTGCACTGAACAGTACCTACTAAATGGCACAATTGTACTTCTGTCTGCTGCCCAGGGTAATGTTGAAATAAGAGAAAGAATTATCAAGTTGATATGAGATTAGTTCCCATTTATTCTTTCCTTCCAAGAAAAATATCTCAAATAATTCCTGGTTGAGAGAAAAGGTACTCATTTTCTCATCTGTTTTAGAGAATGTGGATTTATCTATTACACAGCCTTAGGTTTTTAACTCCTACAAATGTTTCAGGTTACTCTCTAGGGGTAGGTGAGTTCCAGGTTTTGAGGAGCCTACAGTTTCTACCTTCTGAGTGTTTAGGAGAAAGAATACAAAATTATGAATAGGAAATTAACTATTGTTTTAGAATGAAAAAGAATTCACAACAAATTACGAATTCATGATAGCTGACAAATGCCCACAAGCATCACAAATCCAGAAATCTAACATGATTGTTACTTATAAAATGCCCAATGCACCTTCTTTCCTACCTTAATTGACTGAGTACTCTTGATCACCCTTTATTTGAAAACTATTTTATAATATCACTTTCTACAGAAAGAATGAAAAGATAGTTCAACCTTTCCTTAACTCATCTATGTATATGAATATATATATACATGTGTATATGCATATATTCCACTAACCCTAAATTAAATATATGCCCAATACAATTTCCCCTTTTCCAGATACCCAAAATGCTGTCAGCCCCTCCAGCATTGGCTGACCTAAGGGAAAGTGTGACGGTTGGTAAATTGGAATGGAAAGAGGGGGCTTAATAGATTGTGGCTAAAATATCTTAATTTCAGAAATTGTGAGCACATTGATATAGTCCTTCCAGGACCTTGGAAACAGCTCATGCAATTGAAGGGCCTCAAAGCTTAAGCTCCATTTATTTCATAATTAATTCCCCTCTGCATGAGGGACAAAGCGGTGATAGCACATTGACTCTTCCTTTTACCAACAAAGATACGTTATGTTATCCATGGGTATACTTTCTTGAAGACTCCTAATTTATTGGATAACATTATTATGCTAAGATAAGGGTAAGAAGAAATTGTTTTCATTAAAAAATCATGACTATAGCCAATATTTTTAAAAGTTTATTTGCTCTGTAAACTAGACATTTAACCGAGGTCTAGTGTGCACCACATATTAAGTCTAAATTGCCAATATACCCACAGGAAGAATTGTGAAAATATTCATGAATTATTTACTCACATAACTCACATACTTCAAACAGGCTGAATGAGCGTTTGTTTTAATCTAATAGGTTATGTTTTGTTTATAGACTGCTGACCTTGAACTTAAGAAACTTTTCATCTTTCACAAATACACTTGAGTTTCCTAAGTCTTACATTTTACACCAGGGAGACAATCAATCAACACATTAATGAAGAAATCACTCTTAGTCTTAAAACACATCTTAAATCAACTAAAATGAATCCATTGGAATTGAACTTCAGTAGTCCCCCCTCATCCATGGTTTTATTTTCCCCAGTTTTCATCACTCCAGGTTTAGTGCGATCTGAAAGCCCATCCTCTTTCTGATGTATGGTCAGAAGGTCGAAAGCAGCCTACCGCCACGTCACAATGCCTGTGCCATTCATTCACTTCATCGCATCACGTAGACATTTTATCATTTCACAGTATGATAAGATATTTTGAGAGAGTGGAGGAGAAACCACATTCACATAACTTTTGTTACAGTATGTTGTTCATAATTGTTCTAATTTACTAATTGTTGTTAATCTCTGGTTGTGCCTAATTTATGTATGTATGTATAGGGAAAAACATGTCTATGAAGTGTTCAGTACTGTCTATAACATAGTCTATAAAGTGTTCAGTACTGTCGGGAGTCTTGGAACATATTCCTAGAGGATAAGGAGGTGGCGGGGGGCTACTGTATAAAGAAGGGCTACTGTATAAAGAAGGGCTACTGTCGGGAGTCTTGGAACATATTCCTAGAGGATAAAGAGGTGGCGGGGGGCTACTGTATAAAGAAGGGCTACTGTATAAAGAAGGGATAGATTATTAGTGGCCAGTTTTTCTTCCCTGATTGGGAAGTCATAGCCATTATATAGGTGACATTCTGGACTTCAAAGAACCCTGTGGCTGGCATCAGTGTTATGCACAAAATGGCTGTGGTTTATTATTGTAGCTACCCTCAACAGAGATCCTGCTCCTTCCCGGCCTCATGAAGGAGCCCAGAGTGGGGACTCCCATATCAGATCATATTGCAAACTTCGGCTCCACTACTTACTAGCTGTGTCAATCTGGGGCAAACAAACTGTCTTCTGACGGTCAGCTTCCTCTTTGTAAATGGGAATATGTACTTCATAGCAGAGTTGTAGGAATAATTCAGAGTACTACAGTACCTGACTCTTCCTGACCCATCATGCACACTTGATCAATGTTAGTTCTCTTCTTTCTTTTCTTGATTTTTACCCTATTTCCTTTCCAAGTGAGCATGTATCTTTATTCAGAACTCACTTTATTCACTCAGCAAATACATGCCATCATCTACTATGCACCATCTTTGGCCAAGTGCAGACGATTTACAAAGCTGAATAAGATGTGACCCGGTCTCAGGAGCTCATACAGGAGTGTAGGCCAGAAAAAACTAACCAGAGTGCAATGTGATAAATGTTGGCTCCAGGGGTTCAGAATATTCCAAATGAGTGATTCCACTCTTATGCGCGGCATGACGGAGGTCTGTCTTGCTTTTATTTGCAGGCATCCATATCATGAGACATCATTTCACGCGTTTTTTATTTTCAGTATATCCACCTTGTGTTTCTGTTACCTGATCTGTTCCTTGAGAGTTCCTCACTTCCGTTCTCCACAACGAAGCTGACATCTGCTTTGATTCACTCCTTTCCCAACAGGGTAATAGAGATTGGACCAGAGACCTTCAAAACATTTTTGACTGTGCTCTCTGTCAATTAAAAAAAGTAAAATAGGTAGAGCATGCAGTCCAATATAAATATATTAATTTGCTTATGTTACAAATTTTTATTAATGTATTTTTATTATAAAACATGCAGAATTTTTTTTAAGATAGGGTGATTAAATTAGGCACTTCTGTTATGTTCTGTATGTGTTCCTCAAAAATTCTGTCTTGCAAAATTGCTTAATAAAGACATTAAGGTTTGAGTTTTCTCATAGAAATAGGAAGAGATCACTCCAAACCTAAAGCCAAGTTTAAAACAGCACAAATGAGAAGGATAACAATCTTCATACAAATATTAGCACCATTAAATCTCTCTCTCAACCTTAGCACCTTTGCGGCCTTGAATCCCGGGTGCGTACTTCTTCCTTTGAGATGTATGTCTGAACGGATACATGCTTCTTAATAGAGACCATTTTTATCGAAATTAAAAATATTATCCCAGGCATAGGCTTTCTCATTAATGCATTGTTTTAAGTGAGGGGGACATGTCTTATGCAGTTTCTGCAACAGTTCTTAAAGCTTAACTTAATGAAAACTGAGCAGTTCTTAAAATTCCTAAGTAAGCCACTACTAGAGGAAGGCACTTCTATTGATTTTCAGCTCCGTTCTTAAGGGTTTCAAATGCTGCCAAGGCTTTCTTCTTGATTCTGAGAAAGCTTGTCCCTGATTCCTTCAAAACACTAACATTCTGGGGAAAAGTCATGTATGAACCAAAACAATGGTTATGTCCTATCGATATCATTCCTCTATTTAACAATCACATATGAGGAAGTTCATGTCAAAGAAACATAGGAGAAGAGATCGTATTTTTAAAATAATAACTATTTGTGAATAATACAAAAATTGTAAATGAAAGATATATTTAATATGTGGCATTATTTTTCATAATCTTTAATACTTTATGAAAGTGATTATTTTGGTGACCGTTACCATGGAGTAAGTTAGCTCACAGAGGCAGAATATACATGCTGCATAATCAACATACACCCAGGGCAAGGTCTATCAACCAAAATAGCAGGTACACCCATATGTCATAAATAATCTTGCAATATTTTCAGTTTTTTTGCCTACTTCTCATCAGACTTACTAGATTGTTTCATCTTATCATTGACCTGATGGCATTGGCTTGCGCTTGAATTATCAGCACGGTCTTTAATCCTTGGTCTTTTGGAAGGGGTTTTTTGAAGCCACCTGTCCATTTCCATGTGAGGATTAGTTTCTTAACACTGATGCTCGAACCCATTACTTCATTGAAACATGTGCCCATAAGCTCAGTGTATTCAGTAAACCCAAGCTTAAATACAACTTTAAGATCTCTATTCTCAGTTCCTTTGCCATGTGAAACTCTTCCTCTTCCCTTGAGTCTCTTCTTCAGTGAGCAAAACTGACCAGCTGACATATGTACTAAGTGAAAGTACCACGGTCAGTCCCATTTCAAACATTGTTAATATTAGATCTCTTTATTTTCTTTGATGAAAATAATATAAAATCAAGTTGTAATATTTTCTTCCAGAACCCAATGGATTCTCATGCTCAGGCCCTCTGAACCCTCAGCTTTGAATATGATGAAGCACATACAGCTTCAGTGGTATTGAACCAACCCCTAGGGCCTCCTGTCTGTGCCCTTGTTGTACCATTGCATAATAAACATGGTTTATAGAATTTCTTCTGGTACCACTTAAGACAATAGTTGTGTGGTTTTTGTTAAAAAAATTTTTTTGATACTCATTAAAGAATAGTAAGACAGATTTTAGTCAAGGGGACTATCCTGATAGATAGAGAGACCACTGCAGTGGGGTTTTACAGTAGGGGAGAGAGATTGGGCTCAACTGTGAATACAACGAGGAAGAGTGGGCATATAGCCAAGGAAGGTGCAGGGGTAGGGGAGATTGGTGGGTAGAAAATTACTAAGAGGAAACATGACGAGTGAAGGGGAATTTGGGCTAAACCAACTTAAACAGGATTCTTGATGAAGGCAAATGAGGTGATCAGACATCACCCGGGGGATGGTGGAGGATGGGGAACCCCATAAGTTATCAAAGGTGGGAGATTCTGGCTAAACTCACTGAGCAGGAATCTTGCTAAAATTGGATGGTGCAGAGATGAACAAAGAAGCTCAAAAGTAGGACCTAGTTGGAAAGACAGTCCAGAAGAACCTGTCTAAAGTTCCAAGAGAGATTCTTTGTCAGTTTGCAGTTAGTCTGATTCTATCATTCTCCACAGAAACTTTCCTTTCATCTATAAAAAGAGAGCAGACTAAGGTGACCTCTTTTTGGGGTTGGTGTACTCTGTCAGCTACTATACTATTATTAGATTCTGTTTTTGTGTAAATTTCACTTACAGATGCTATTTCTCTGTTCCGGTTATATCTATCTCTCTATAATTCTCCATCATCTACCCTTTTGTTTTTTCACGACTGTGTTACAAAATATGGTAGCTCGTTAAAAAAATGTTTGAAATATTTGTAGTCTGCTAGCATGAGGTAGATTTGTGTTGTTGTTTTGTATGTTTCCTTCCAACTGTATATTTATTCTTTAATGCAGGGTGGTATAGAAAAGTAAAAATGAGTAATGAGTATAAGTATTCATTTTGAAATAAAAATTTAAGAACGTAATGGCACATTTCACCCTATCTAAAATATAATGAAATGGAATAGGGGCAAACTATGCAAAATGTTTTATGTTTAACAAAGATTTATGTTAGTTATTTTCTAAATTGTTTAAGAAAACTTATTAAACATCCTCAGACATATGGGGTTTAATGTATTTACATTTGCTAATAGAAGTTTGGCCCTTGATTGAAAAACAAGATAATATATAGAAAATACAGTTTGAGGAATTGATAATCATTTAATCAAATATTAACTTAATGCATACCTCAGAATTTTATTTAATAAAGATTTTATTTATTTGTTTTAGAGAAAGAGAATGCAAGTGGCGGTAAGGGCAGAGGGAGAAAGAGAGAATCTTAAGCAGAGTCTGTGCTGAATGCAGAGCCTGATGTGAGACTCGATCTCATGACCCTGAGGTCATTACCAGAGCCAAAACCAAGGGATGCCCAACTCACTGAGCCACTGAGGCACCCTGACATACCTCAGAATTTTAAACTCTTTATTTGATGTTAAAATGGTTAAGAAATAACCTTATGTTTTGTAGCTAATTAAAATGGAACATGGGATACTTTCATAATGAAAGAAAAAAATACCATCTTATTATCTAGCTGAATTATTCCTGTATCTAGCAGGTCTGTTACTTCAAGTGATTGCAAGAACTCAGAAAAGTTTATTTTATCCCTTTAATTTCAAGTATGCATATATACAGACAGATATGTGTGTGTGTGTCTTTGATGCTGTGAAATTTTTTTAAAAGACCAAATTGCATCTTTTTGGTTAAAAGTGAGTACAGTATGCCATAGAATGGGGTGAATACTCCCTGGTAAAGATTTCAGGAAGTCTGTGTACAGTTATTTCTAAAATAGCAGCCACAACAATTGTACAGCCCACATTTATGGATACTATAGAAGAGACAACCAATTTTTTTAAAGGTAAAATTAGTTGTTATTAGTTCCGTCATCTCTTAAGACTGAGGAGAAAATTTCTGCATTAAGATTCCTATTAATAAATAATAAATCAGGCATGCCTGGGTGGCTCAGTCAGTTGAGCACCCGACTCTTGGTTTGGGCTCAGGTCATGATCTCATGGGTGGTGGGTTAGAGCCCTGCCTCAGGCTCCGCTCTCAGCAGGGAGTCCGACTGGGGATTTTCTACTTTCATGTCCCTCCCCCCAATCTGCACAAGTGCGCACTTGCTCTCTCTCTCTCTAAGATAAATGAATAATCCTTAAAAAATAGAAATAAATAAATAGAAATTAACGTTCATAAAGAGATGAAAGTCAAGCCAGACTCAGATGTTTTCAGCCAATTTTGAAGTGGCATGAAGCTCTATTTATATTAAAGAGTCTATATTTACGTTTTTTAATCTTATCTATTGCATAATAAAATATGCAAGCCTTGTCATTTCTGATCTTGTATAATCCACCCGTTTCATCATAAAATTCCAATGTATTTGTCATCATAGAGCATCTTACTCTTCTTGTTGTTCTTCCAGTTTATACCTTAAGAGGTTAAGAAAAAAGCAATTTTTAAGGTTTTCCTGCTTATCTTCAATATAACATTGCCATTCTGTACAACCTTGAGTTTTTCTCCTTTGGCCAAGCTTTATGATATAAGATGTCACCTTTGTGAAAGCATTGAAGAAACTGTGTAAAAACGTGGAATGAAAAATTGACATGGCGCTCGATCTCCACTGAGCAATTCAGCCAAATACAGCACCAAACATTTCAGTGCTTGTTGAAATATTACAAAGGATGGCTGCTGGATAAGGGCATTGGAATTTTATCTTGAGAAAAAGAAACATTAAGAAATAGAGCACTTGTATATATTTTAGAGGAAAATACTATGTCTAGTAATGAGGCAAGTATTTTATTAAGCTTTTTTTGCATCAAGTTTCAACATCATGATCTTGTTCTATGCATTTTCTCCAAGACAATAAAATCAGTAAAATTGTGTTCCATGTGCATTTCAGTTGTATACTGTTAATTCTGAAGATTACTCTTTGCAATTCTTTTTTGCATTAAATATAATGAGATACAATCTATTCCTGACCAACACATTACCTACCTTTATGTGTCACTTTATAGATCAAATTAGGAAAATTATCATCCAGTTTTATCTAGTAAAAATAAAGTATAGACTTCCAAAGCAGTAATTATTTTGGTTTGCTTTTATCTTCTTAAAATTCTTAGTGTCATTTTGTAGATTAAATTGTTTTCCTTCCTGTGAAACTATGAAGCACTGAAAATAATATTTTTCAAATATAAATATTAATTACAATTGCAATAGCAATTGAAAAAAATAACATAGAATAGTATTTGTACTAAGGATACTAACCAAAATAGCAAAAGAACATGATAAAATTAAATGATTTGTTGAGGCAGCAGATTTGTATGTATTTCATTTGCTTTATCATTGTTAACCTCACCATGCTGTTTATTCATTTAAATAAAAAACAGCAGAGGAAAAACAGATTGTCCAGGAATTTTTACATGATTTATGTTCATCTCTGAGGTAAGTTTTCTTTCATCTCCTCAAGTCTAGGTTATTTCACAGATTTTGACATTAAAGAATTGTCAAATTGGTCAGATCTAACTATGCAAATCCGTGTTGCTGTGCCTTCAAGTGGCCGAGCACATATTTACTACCTAGGAAAACAAATCCGTAGTTCTCAGTGTCCTAAGTACCCTGGGCTTCTCTGCAGCTCTGGATTCCGGTTCTCCGACAGAAGCTCCACTGTCCAGTTTGTGATGTAGATGGTACAATTAGCAACCAACACTCTACGAGCCTCATTCGGCAGGCACGAAGATCACTATCTAGAACAGTACATTGTAAGCTGGGGTCGAAGCTTCCTTTCTCCCTGCACTATATGTACCAATTCTTGGTAGCTTCTTTTTCTTTTTCATTTTTTTTTTCTCTACATGTCCATATATACTTTTTTGAAAGAAGCAGTTTTACATTTACAATAAAACTGTCATGAAGGTAGAGATTTCCCATATACTTCCTACCCCCACACAAGCATAGCCTACCACAATATCAACACCACTCACCAGGAGAGTACCTTTTTTACCAGTGATGAACTACATTGACAAGATAGTTTCTTTTTCTTTATTTCAATTTTTATGATTGACATGTAGTTGACATACAATGTTATATTAGTTTCAGGTGTACAACATAGTGATTCAATTCTCCACATTACTCAGTGCCCATCATGATAGATGTAATCACCACCTGTCACCACGCAACGTTATTACAATATTATTGACTATATTCCCTATGCTGTACTTTTCATCTCCATGACTTTTTTATTTTATAACAGGAAGTTTGTACTTTTAATCCTTTTCACCTATTTTGCCCATCCCTCCCACTTACCTCCCTAAGATAGTTTCTTTTTAATCATCCGTGATCATGTACAATACATTCTGCTAAGTTGAAATCTCTCCTATTTACCCAATTTGCTGAACATTTTGATTCTGTGAAAACCAGACTTGGGTGATGTTAAATGGCAGCACACAACATGTAAATACAGTGGTCTTCTGCAATAGTGACCACCTCTCTCCACAGTACACATTAATGTCAGTTATGAGTGGGGAGTTAAGTCTTCATTCTGCTAAACATAGTCAGCAATCATAAATAGTTTGGTGATAGTCAGTCTTAGAAAACATGAAAGAGGGTGTCTGGGTGGCTCAGATGGTTAAGCATCTGCCTTCGGCTTGGGTCATGATCCCAGGGTCCTGGGATCAAGCCCTGCATTGGGCTCCCTGCTTGTCAGGGAGCCTGCTTCTCCTTCTCCCTCTGCTGTTCCCCCTGCTTGTGCTCTCTTGCTCTCTTGTCAAATAAATAAATAAAATCGTTAAAAAAAAAAAAGAAAGCAAGAAAAGAAAACACGAAAGATTGTAAACTTGGACCAAAAAAAGCCAGGCTACAAATTAAGGCCCTGCAATAAATTGTTGCAGAATTTAGTGCTCACTTCTTTCCCCTTAAACATAATTCAGGATGGTTAATTTCAGCAGCTTTAGTTCAGTTTTAAGCCCAAATCAAAGGAATTATACAATTATTTTTACGTAAAGACCTGAAGCCTTTCAAAATGTCTTACATCTTCTGAGTAGTATTTAAGTGGAAATCTAAATAATATGTACATGATAAATTAGTTTGCCAATTTTCTAAGGATCTATAAAAGTTAGATAAAACTTTAAAGTGGTGATTCTCAGTCCACAGTTACTAATAATATCTAAATTCTTCTGGAAGATTTCCTTGGATCTTGAAGTCATCATTGGAAAGTGTAAGTAAGAGAGAGATGTGAGTTTGAACTAAGTTGAAATGGGAACTACAAAAGAAGGAAAATTAATGACTCAAAATCAAGATCCTAGGTTGATAAAAATAAATGTAAGGCATTGTATGATGATAAAATCATAGAAAATCTGAACAACTAAATAAGGATTGAAAGAGGAGTTAACAAAATAGAATCATGTTCCAAATGTGTTTGATGAAGATGTAGGCATAGATTCTCAGAGATACTGCATTATACTGTTGTAATTAATAAACTGATGTATTCAGTCACTTAGTGCGTCCATCAGAGTGCAACGTCTATATGGCTTGGGATTCAAGAAGCATTTCACAAAGATTTTCCAAGAGAATGCAGAGTTCTACTAGATGGCTAGAACGTAGCGACCGAGAATATAGAGGGACAACGCCAATGTCAAATGGCACAGAATCAGCAGATGATTATCCAAATCCCAGTGATTGGTATGAGGTCTTGGAGTTAAACTAGAGTCTCTGATGAGAGTCACTCAGGAACAAAGCAAAATTTGCCCAGAACAGACTGGAGCCCAGAGTGTTATGCAAGACACAGCTCAGACTGTGGCACACAAGAAGCCCTGTGCTGGAGTGGTCATCTGCAGAGGGAGAAAGACCTTGCTGGACTCANGTCACTCAGGAACAAAGCAAAATTTGCCCAGAACAGACTGGAGCCCAGAGTGTTATGCAAGACACAGCTCAGGACTGTGGCACACAAGAAGCCCTGTGCTGGAGTGGTCATCTGCAGAGGGAGAAAGACCTTGCTGGACTCACCCAAATTAGTGAGGAAAGACACTGAGGAAATTTAAATACTTTCTGCCTTATGTTTAAATGGTCTGAGTCAAGCAAATCAGCAGGGATTGTTCTAGGAAACAAAGAGATTTAAAGATAAAGCAATGAATGGGACTGCTGCCTGTCCTTTCCTAAGCTTATCATTGAATTTGAGGGCTTGAAGAATTCTGCCTACAAAAAAAATTTGGTAGGAGTCACTGGAAATTTTCAAGGAAAGAAACTTCAAAAGACAGAAGGGTCACATATGGCTGGAAGGGTTTATGAACAGGGTTTGAAGAGATGGAGAGAATTTTGATAGGTGTTTGTGGTTTTCAACTTTGGCTGAATATTGGAATCCACTGGATCATCTGGATTGCTTATAAATTATGTTATAGTAGGTTTCCTCTCCTTTTTTTTTTTTTTTTTTGGTGATTCTAATATGCAGCTAAGGTTGAAAGAACACTGTGATAGAAAATATTTTCAACTAGTGGGAATGCCATGAGCAAAGACCCAAAGACAAAGAACAGAGTTTACTCATGGGCCAGCGCCATCTAGTTTGCTGGTGCAGATTCTAGGGTACGCTTGCTGGGGTGTTATACTGGGGAAGGAAAATAATACATCATTATATGAACAAAAGGTCCAATGTCAAAGCCTTGAGAAACTAACTGAACTAGGAGAAATGAAGAAACCCAGACAGTACTAGATCTGTGAGCCAAGGACGGTGAGAGTTTCTAGAACAATAATATTTCCACACAGTGAAAAACCCAAACACAAAAATAAACAGAAGTCAGGAAAATGTAACACAAGTTGGGAAGCCACGCGAGCTTTGTTTTTCCCTGCATTTTGGTCTTAGATGATTATTGAGTTTACTAAAACTGCTTGTTCCAGTTTTATTCCATGTTGAACTCTGGTTTTTCACGCATGTGTATGCCCCAATATCTTTATTTACAAAATCAAGATATAAACAACAAAAATCTTTGCTCACTTAAAACTCCTGTGGTTGTTTTGAGGCCACGTATGTGAAAGCTTTGTTTATAGCATCTGTTCCCTCAAAAAGTAAGAAGTGGTTAAATCTTGAGTGAGAACGTGTAGGTTGCGTCCTAATTAATAATAACAGAAAACTGAGTAGTCATTTCAGTAACACTGTCAACTTCCCCAATCATACTTAGTGAATTGGCAATTCCAATTTATTTGCTATAGCCTCTTCCTCAAAGATGTTTTGCTCAAACTTTCTCAAACAAATCCCTTTTAGGCACTATCTGATCTTAGAAGATTCCAATCCATTCAAACAAAAAGATGCTGTAAAGTTAATGAGGGAAAAAAACGTTGTGCCTATTTTGACTTTAAAGACACGGGGACTGTAAGCCACTTCAAAGCCTGTCTTTTAATCTTCTCATTGTTGAGCCCTTTGTTGTGAGGGGACAAGGGGGTGTGATTTTTATCCCTGTAATCAGTTTCTGTCAAGACAAGCTTTCTAAACATTTGTTAAGGGGGAGTTACAGAAGTATTATGTGTGGTCACTAGTCTCTCACCCTTAGCTGATAAAAGGAGATGAGTGTCAGGTCAGCAAACCCCCAGTCTGGGGTAGCTTTTCTCTGGAGGTCTAGAGACTAACCCACTCCACAAACACACCCATCATGAAGGAAGACTGAATTTGAAATTGTCAAGTTGCGGAGTGTTTTGCTTTCCTCTAGAAGATATGGAAGGTAAAATTGTTGACTTTTTTTTTCCTCATTAGAAATATTTGGAAGCTTTGATAAAGAAATCTTGGGGATGGAGTTAGGAGTTTTGAGTGCAGAGAGAGATTGTTGTGGCAACTACAATTGTTATGTTAGAGTCTTGTTATTTCAGTTTACTACTGGCCACTTTCACAAATAAATTGTGTGTATAAATATAATCTGTAGAATGTGCTACTTTCTACACAGTTAAATCTGGTGAAAATGGGCTTGAAAATTGTAAAATTACGTGGGTTCTTTATGTCTGTCAAGAAATACAAAGAAACCCCAAGAGTGGCCTGAAATTACCACTTAGAAGCGAACAGGGTAAAAAGTGAAGCTTGAGGGTACTTTTCTGATGTAAGGCAAATAGCCTTTCTTCAGTGTTCAGATTTATGCATTATTAGCCAACACATGTTAGGAAGACATTTGAGGATTTGGGTTCTTTGTGGCACATATTAGATTCATTATGATTCCTTTTGTAGAGTTTAATGTTTGTGTATGTGGTCTTGATTATAGTGTTTTAAGTTAAGTGCTGTATAACTCTCTTGGCCTTTTAGTTTTGTAATCCACATGGACAGCATAATGTAGGCTTACATTTGCTTCTGGAAACTTGATATCTATTTATAGATTTTTAAAAATACTTGTTTTTATTTGTTCTCCTTTTTAATTATCCTCTTCAAGGACCATTTTTTACAAATTGTAATTTATAGTACCTTTCCTATAGAAACCTGTAAATAAGTATTAACTCCTACCCGGGTTAGGGGTTTTATTAACTTTCTCAGAGAATGCAACAATGCATTTTTAGAATTTTCTGGATCATCTTTTTGGAAGGTTATTCAGTGTCTCTAAAATATAAGAATTTGAAATATAAGAAAAACATTATACACTATGTGGCTTAAATTGTAAAATAATAGTACTATGAATTTTTAACAACTATTTATATATTTTCAAGTTATTTAATATATTGGGGAAACAGTAGTTTTTCTTGACTCTTCCACATGCTTCCGAATATTTGATAATCTCTGATGTATAAAACCATATGGGAAACTAAAATGGTGCGTTGTTATGGATAGTGGAGGGTCATTTCTCTTAACATATGGGCTCTTTAATCGTCTAAAGCTAGAGTTAGGGTAATTATGTCAGTTGATATTTTATCAATTGTCTTGTCTGCCTGAAGAGAGCAAAGTGCTGGATAATTGATGTACTGCCTAGAATGAGAATCCCTCACTTCGAGAAATTTGAAATGGAGTGTCGTAATCAATTTCATTGTTGTACTTGTCCAACAAATTAAAGATAAATATTAATCAGAGTCACAACATCACAATTCTAGTGCTGTGGAGAATTTTGAATCATCTTATGCTATTTCAAAACATCTTCAGGGGGTCAGGTTCCGATTTATTTTTAATTTAGCAGAGGCTGAACTCAGAAGTAATTCATTGTTTAAAGGCCAAAGATACTCTTTAGGACACATTTTCAACAAAAATTTAATGATTATCAATGCTCATTCTCTGACAACATTTTTTATTTATTATAATGTAGTAAGTTTCACAGAAACATCATAAAGCATTTTTACTAAGTGTAAGAGAAATTACAGCTTGGGTTGCTTAGCTGATTCAGACACACAGTGAACTGCTCCGTGGGTCAGGAAAAGAGAACTTTCGTTTTTAATTATTCCTGACTCCAGATTAGCATTCTTATGACAAGTAAAGGGGAGCGCTTTAGAGATGAATGATCAGTGCCCCAGAAGATAGTCCTGCAAGTATTAAGCCTTGTCATCCCAGACCGAGATTGTGTGTCTTTTCTAAAGTCATCGCTAAAATAGAGTCTTGAGTTTATGCTTCTCAAACTGATTGAGGGAGAAAGAATGATAAACAGTAATTTGAGGTTTATTTTCTGAATAGCACTTTAAAATTGACACATATTCTTAGAGCTTTGGAGGTATTAATTGCATAACATCTTTGCTTCCAAACAGGAAAATACATTATAAATTGAAATCATGTCATAAAGAAACCAAAATATTGAGGTTAGACCACATCCATTATTTTTCTAAGCGTTACAAATAAAACAGTTGAAATAGCCCCATATGCTCACATGGATATGAAGACAGTAGTTCATATATGTTTTGATGTCAGATAATGTTTAAACAAGAGTGGCTCATTGGCAGTGTGTCTGTTGTACACCTGGAGTTTATTGGTGGCCACTGCAGAGACAGTAACAGGTTTTATTATATATAAGCTGTTGACCTTTTCTCTTGCAACCCGAGAGTATCTTGGGTCATATATGAATTTTCCCTGGATTGCATCATGCATGTTGACAAGTCTGAATGGTGCTTTATGAGAGATATAGTCTTTTTCCACAGTCAGTTTTACCTGAGCCTAGAGAAAGCACCATGCCCCTTCCAACCCTCTCCATGTAAACCAGTGGCCTCTCTTTCTATTCTCTACCTTCTTTCCCCTTACCTTTCACCCCCTCTTCTTTATATAGGCACAAGGTAGTCTATTTATAATTTTATGTATTTTTTAAAAGCTATCAATCCTATTCTTTTCTTTTTAAGATTTTATTTATTTATTCGACACAGAGAGAGAGACAGCTAGCAAGAGATGGAACACAAGCAGGGGGAGTGGGAGAGGAAGAAGCAGTCTTCCAGGACGGAGCCTGGTGCAGGCTCTGATCCCAGAACCCGGGGATCACACCCTGAGCCTAAGGCAGATGCTTAACAACTGAGACACCCAGGCACCCCTATCAATCCTATTCTTAATTTAAAAATTGATATATGTTTTTATGGGGCGCCTGGGTGGCTCAGTCCATTAAGGCTCTGACTTTTTTTAAAAAGATTTTATTTATGTATTTGACAGAGAGAGAGGGAACAAGCAGGCAGAATGGCAGGCAGAGGGAGAACGAGAAGGAGAGGGAAAAGCAGGCTCCCCGTTGAGCAGAGAGCCCAACGTGCGGCTGGATCCCAGGACCCTGAGATCATGACCTGAGCTATGGTAGATGCTTAACTGACTGAGCCATCCAGGCGCCCCAAGCCTCTGACTCTTGATTTCGGTTCCGGTCGTGATCTCAGGGTCATCGGATGGAGTCCCACATTGAGCTCCTCACTCAGCGGGTTGTCTGCTGGAGATTCCTCTCTTCTTTTCCCTGTCTCCCACCCCTAAAGTAAAGAAATAAATCTTTTAAAAAAATAATAAAAATTGGTACTTGTTTTTTGGAAAAATTATTCCCCTAAATATAATGAAATCAATCTTTTTTATGTGTATTCTTTTTCTTCTGAGGCCCTCATTTTAATTTTCTTTTTTTTCTTTCTTTNTTTTTTTTTTTTTTTTTTTTTTTTTTTTTTTTTTTTTTTTGGTGTGTTTCAGTGAATCTGGGTTTAAGAAAGTTCTATTTTTACTATTTATGAATGGTGTTTATAGCTTCAGATGTATTTTTATTGCATTGAGTTAATTGCTTTAAGCAGCAATTGTTACAGCAGTCAAAAAAATTAAAGCTCTGTCTTTTAAACTTCTGACTAGGTAATTGTTTCAAGAGGATGGATAGCTTATACAATTAATCCAGAAAAATCCCAGAGTTTTTAATTTAAAAAAAAATGTAAGCTCTGTCTGGACATAGAGTAATATTGTAACTGGATCTTCGATTCTCATTCCAAACTGAGAAAGTGTTTATGTGGATAGTGAATTGCAAGATGGAGAGAGGCAAAATTATCATATTTATTCAACGTGTCACCTGTTTATGCTAAGTGCAGATAAACTACACATTTCTAAACCTTCCTAATTAGCAAACTTGTTTAATGTTACTATTTCTAGATGAAATAATGTACTTAGGGAGAAGTCTCAATAATTTACCAGGGATCATTATTTCTTTTTAAATCTAGGACCTCATGGGAAATGAAAATGAAAATAAAACACCTTCATTGTGCTGTCTGCTAGGCTTCGCTGCATGTAATAGTGTACAAGGTGGTTCCCTGGTTGAAATGTCAGAGAACTTTGATAGCCGCACACCTTCTTTCAGTGGCCACTTAGCTGCTTGTCTGCTAGTGTTTACGGAGCAAAATGGATGGAATGGCAAGAGAAAACACAAAGTATCTGATTGGTTAAAATACGGCACATTCATTCTCCTGAAGTTTACACAGCAAGTGAAATGTCCTGTTGGATAAATAATGCCGTGCCTCCTGATATTTCTATCCTTTACAACTTATAGTAGCGAGAGCAGCCCCAGCACAATATTTCTTAATCCCCCCCAACCGCCTCGTTCCTACATAAATCACCTGCATCCGAGCAGAATCTTGCACTGACCCTCCAAGACTTTTATTGCCGTTTCATTCATTTTTTATTGCCTCTTCTTTCTTCTTTTTCTTCTTTCTTTCCTAAATCCCTGAGCTGAAAAGGGGCTTACAGTTTTCATTTTCTTGTAAATGATGTATGTCTAGTCGCTTCCTCACCACGCGTCAGTGTTGCGGGAAAGCAAAGCTTCCCTGTTACGAAAAGCCGACCTAAGACCTAAGCGAATGAACCATTAGACTGTTGACAGGTCTGTTGGGGACAATCGGTGTCTTTCCTCTTACCCAACCGTTAACAATGACACCTAATCCTTAGCATTTACTGAGTGCAAAATAGAGGTTGTTAACTATTTTATTACCGGTACTTTCCTCCCCCGTGACTTCCCTGCCCCTAACTTTCCGGTCACTGTTCTTTTCCTTTTCTCCTCTTCCATTTTTGGTTTTGGTCATTAAACAAACCCTTACTGAGCTCCCACCATGGCAGGAGTGTTGGTAGGGTCCCAAGATACAAAGATGACGACATCATTTTTCCTAAAGTTAAGGAACCAACAGCCTGGTAGGGGAGACAGATGTGCGACAAAGAATGGTAACAGTTTGTGAATTTGGGTAGTGCTGGAGGTGTGCACAGAGACGACAGCGATTCAGTCCGGCTAGGACAGGGAGAAAACTTCACGGAAAGTGTCAATTTCCAGCTAGGTCTTAACGTTTTAACGCACTGTGCAAGTCAATATAAGACGAGGAGGGGGAAACACGTAAATAAAAGCATGTTCTGGCAATGGCAGCTAGAGTGGTCCGCCCGGACACACAGGGCAAGAAGAGGGAGGTTGGGATTGAAGAGAGAACTGGAACTAATGTAACATAGTGTGTCAGCTCTACTCAAGTTAAAAATGAAATAAAATAAAATGAAATTAAAAGGGGGTTAAAAACAAACAAAAAGAGGAATGGAGATGGGTTTGAAGCCAGATTTTTAAGGGTTTTGTGTGTCTCTAGGATGGGGACCTTATTCTCTGATGATGGATTGCTATCAAAGGTTTTTAATCAGAGGAATTATCAAATTAAATCGCTGATAATAGCTCGTAAAATCCATTAGGGCGGGAACATTGTTTGTTCACTTTGAAAGCCCTGTAACAGAGTAGGCAGGCACCAGTAAATACACATTTAACAAATGTGCTGTGCTCTCTGTGGTGGGGAATTGCCGATGGGAGATATCAGAGAGAGGGGCACGAAGAGAGACAGTTGTCGTCATCCAGGTGAGAGAGAATGACAGACTGAACTAGGGCAGGGCGCTTCAGTTTGGTGAGAAGTGTGAACTGGAGAGAGATGTTGGAGGTGGGATTAACAGCATTAAGTGACGGGTTAGGTCTGGGACCTCAGCAGGGAGGTTAAAGAGTTGTACAATGGGACTCGAGTAACTTCCAAACAAGATAAGAAAGACAAGAGGAAATGCAAGTTTTGGGGTGATATTGATCATTCTTATTTGGGGACCTTCTATGTTTAGAGTAAGTCTGGTACCTCTGTCACCTACATGAGGGCTGGAGATGAAAGATTAAGAACCATCACAGGGTTAACAGCCAGGTTTATTGGAGTAAGTGAAATCAGAAAGAGGCTCACAGAAGAAGGGGTCACTATTTTTACGAAGAAGATAGAGGAAGATGATGTGCCAAAAGAATAGGATGAGGAAAAACAGCCAGAAAAGGAAGGGAAAGGTTTCACGGAAAACGTATACAGTTCGCTCTCTTCTCTTCCTCTATGACCAGCATTCTTCCGTTGGTCTTTGAGGGCTCGAGGGGCTCATTGGCATTAGGCAGCATGATTGACAGTGGGAATTTTGCTTATCTTCCTGCTTCAGCTCTAGGTAAAGTTGAATCACTTAGGGATTTAATGACAGCTGATGACCAAACCCCACATTATTCATTAAAATATTTACAGGCGAGAGACCAGAGAATTGGTAAAGGAATAAAAATAGAGGATATCATTTTCTCATTTATTGCTGCCAGCTTCCATAGCTTCCATGGAGATTTTACATTGGCAAGTTCAGAACCAGAACTGGCTCAGCCCATGGAAATTTATTCATGCTCGGATGAGTTTTTCATGTTAAAGGCATTTATCCCAAAGAGTATCACCTGGGTTTCAGCCAGCGGGACACTCAGAAAGACACATGTAAATGACCATGGAATTCATCCCATGCACTCTGAGCAGCTGGGTTTTTTTTATCTTTTTTGTTTGTTTGTTTTCCTGGGAAAAATTCTTTGTAGGAGAGTGTGTGTGTGCGTGTGTGTGTGTGTGTGTGTGCATGCGTGTGTGTGTGTGCATGTGCGTGTGTGTGCATGCGTGTGCGTGCATGCGTGTGTGTGCATGTATGTGTGCGTGTGTGTGCGTGTGTGTGTGTGTGTTTGGCAACTACTAATGTGGGATGTTCTGAATCAGTGTTTTATGGCTGAGTTCGTATTTCTAATTCCTTAAAATTTATCCAGCCTGGCCTCTATCTGTACCATTTTTGAAATCAGAGATGATTCTAGATAGAAATGGTATAATACATGGATGAAGAGTGTTATATGGGAATTTTGCTTAAGTGGCATATGGAAGACTAATGATCAGCAATTCAGCCTCAAAAAGCTTAGTGCTGGACCATTTGCATCTTATTTCTTAGCATTTTGCTGTTGTTTCTAGGCTGCCTGCCTGCTAATATGGAAATGTAATGCCAGTTCCCAAAACCTGTCTGTAAGATTTATAGGTCATTTCTGTCTTCCAGAGGTTGTATGTAGATCTCAGTGTGTAGTGATCAATTACCTTAATTCCATGGTAGAGAGTATTTCAATGTAAAGTTAATAGCTTCTGTGATTAAATCCATAAGAATAATTATTTTATTGAAACAAAAATGCAAGAACAGAAAGAGCTCCCACTCCTAAGTAAGCACGTACTTCTTGATATCAGGTGTAGCTAAATAAATAGAATATTTGGCAGGATATTTAAACCGAATTACTAAGTTTTAACAAAGCGATGCAAATGTAACAGAAGTATTTGCTGCGGTTTATTTTGTGGACATTAGGTTATCGACATCATTATGCAATTGTCCAGTTAATATTACCTTTTTTAGGTTTACTGCTAACTTTTAATTAATTGCTTATTATTGTCCTTTTTTAAATAACTTTCTCCCTCAGTTTTGAAGAAACTTCCCGTCTATTTCTCTTTTGGCCATCTCCTACCCAGAAAACAATACTTCTTTTGTTTTGAACACCTCCCGCCAACTGCATGCTGGGAAGTCTAGTCTTCTCTCCCCTAACAGGGTTGTCATAGAATTTCTTTGTAGAAGTGGCTTATGGGCCAATGTACCCAGAATGGGGTGCCAGAGTGCTCCCTTGAAGGTTCATTTGCACAGCAAGCACCGTGCATTCATTTAATTGTTTGTTTATTGGGGACATACAGGACTAAGGCGCCTCTGTCCCAAGACGTCTTGCCCCTTTACTACTTCTTCTACTGACACTCAGAGGCCCAGCAGTTTCATGCTTTTCAATTGTCCTCTCAGATCCCAATGTAGCAGTTATCACTGCCTGCTTCTGCTCCGAGGGTCTCTTCTGAATGTCACTGAAATGCAATGTCTCTCATTTCTCAACTCAAATGTAGGTTGGTCTGGATTGCCGCTCAAGATATTCTGTTCTTTTCATGCCCCAGCATTCCCCAGGGGTGGAGCGAATACATCCTGTCCATCCTGGCCAGTGAACTTCTCTGAACCCCCAAACCTTTCATGAGATTTGGCTTAAAAATGTGTTTTAGATCTTACTTTACCCTTTCGAAAACCTTAGGCATTGCATACATTCTCTCTTCCTTAGCAGTCACCCATTCCCATGGGACAGACTGGCTGTCTCAATCTCTATTCCCACAGGATGAATTCTTTCTTGAAAGAATGTCAGCTGACACCTCCAATCAATCCCAGCTCCACCCTGTTCTCAGTCTGAATGCTAGTGTGAACACTGATCAGTTTTCAGGGAAAGGCACTACCCACTTCAAGTGAATATTAATTTCAAAAACAAATGTGAGAAAATGTCACTCAATATATTGCATACAAATAGATTTTTTTTGCTTGTTTAGTTTAGTTTTGTTTTTTACTCTATGCTTTATTTGGAATGTATTTAAGGACTATATATGTATACTAGCTTTCCTTCACCAACATAAGTTATTGATCATAGTCATAAATGTGACCCCACGATATTATCAGGTTCAGTCATCTGTCTATAGGCCAATGGTAAGGAATTATATAGCAGTATTATTATTCCTAATTTTAAAAATGTAACTGATTTTATTATATAAATCAGGTAATTTACCAGTGTATAAATAGCTAAAATTATGGAGGCAGAAATTTTATAGGGAATTCTAGAGTGTGATTAACGAATGTCAAAGGATACAATAAAACAATGTAGTAATGAAATTCATGTCTTTAATTCAAGGGCAAACAATGCACAGATTAGGGGAATACAGTGCCTCACAGGCAGTGAAGCGTTCTTCCTGAGGGATCTCGGGCAGAGCAAGTGTTCTAGAACAGTAGAAACCCCAAAGGGGAAAGAGGGCATGACTGGCTAGGTCAGTGATTTTCTTATAAGGGTGGCAGGTCCTGTTTTCTAGGATAAGGTAAGTTAGCTGAAGCCGAGTTGTACAATTGTGATTGGTGCCAGATTTCCTCCACCGTGAGACGTTTCCTGTAAGTGCAGGCTTACTTACTGTGATGTGGGCTGGGCCACTGGGGAGGCCTCCATTTTGTGGGTCCCTATATACAAACTAACATGATCACCAATATTAACACTAAATCCAGTAGCTTTTCCCTGCTCTTCTCTTCCTGTGGCTCTCATCTTACTGTCTTTCTTCTTCCTTTATCTTCCTCTCCACCCCGTTCTTACATTTGTTCTTTGTCATTTATCTTCCTTATTCTTTACTTATGATATTTTCTCATCATGTATTCTTCTTTCCTGTTTTTTCCCAATTTTTCTGCTTTTTATTTCAATTTGATGAGCAGTTGAATTGATAGGCAGAGCAAAACAGTGAAGTGACAAAGAGAACGAAATGTTCAAGAGGAGAAGAGAAAGTCTTGTATATGTGTGGTGTGTTCACTGTGGTTGAGTTGGGGGTAAAGATGGAGCAGGCATGGGGCGCCTGGATGGCACAGCTGTTAAGTGTCTGCCTTCAGCTCAGGGCGTGATCCTGGCGTTATGGGATCGAGCCCCACATCCAGGCTCCTCCGCTATGAGCCTGCTTCTTCCTCTCCCACTCCCCCTGCTTGTGTTCCCTCTCTGGCTGGCTGTCTCTATCTTTGTCAAATAAATAAATAAATAAATCTTAAAAAAAAAAAAAAAGATGGAGCAGGCATATAACATATTTCCTCTATAGCAATTTACCACTCACATGTTTTAAGGCAGTAGGTTTTTTGTTTGCTATTTGGGGTAGGGTCTGGGGGGGATGGGATTTTGTTGTCATTTTGTTTCATTTGGGGGAAAGTTCTCTAAATGAAATTGTATCCAAAAAACATTAGATTGCTACTCTCTCCCTCAAAATGCTTTCTTATTAACTACTATTATTGTGGTTGTATTTGTTTTCATTGTTAAACCAATTATTAGACTCTTGTCTGAAGAATAGTCAATAAAGAAGAGCCATCTCCATTTCACACATGGAGAAGGCAGACTGAAGGAGTTTAGCAGTTTCCCAGGGGCACATGACTGCTGGGCACAGGGCCATCCGATAAAACTTCAACATGATTTGCTCGAACTTATAGCAGTATTTTACTCCTTGGCCCTTTACACAGATCACTAGCAGCTCCATGGCTAAAGGTGGGTGCACCTACCCTCTTGTTAAGATATATATTTATATGCACATGGCCACTTGCTCTTCGATGATTAAAGAACAAGCTAACGGCCTCAGGCTGCCACTGATGAGATGCCCGTTCTGAGTAGAGTTCGTTGAGGAGACACACAAAATTTACAAATGCATTTGGTAAATCATTGAAAAAGAAGAATGTTAGGCTGTGAACATGAATAAAAGACTGATGGACTTTCAAGAACACATCAAACCAAGATAGCTGAATAGCTGGCAGAGCTGGGATCTTGTTGGCTCGCTGCTTCTTTTAAGAAAATACAAACATACAGAAAGATGTAAAAGAGTTAACTACAGGGGCGCCTGGGTGGCTCAGTCAGTTAAGCGTCTGCCTTTTACTCGGGTCTCGATCCCAGGGTCCTGGAATCAGGCCTTGCCTCCCTGCCTCAGGCTCCCTGCTCAGCATGGAGTCTGCTTGTCCCTCTCCCTCCACACCGCCCCCCCCGCCCCGTTTGTGCTCACTCTTTCTCCCTAAAAAATAAATAAATAAATAAAATCTTAAAAAAAAAAAAAAAAGAAGTTACTCCAATTAGACTACCAGGCTTTAATATGTGCATATGTTTTATAATGGCTTACGGTGTAACTGTGTTGAATCCTGCGTTTTAAAAAAAGTTAATCAGATAACTTTTCTGGGGATTTTTTAAAGCACAAGCTTACCAGTAAATGTATTTAAAGTTAAAACTCTTTGCTTCATTTTAGGAAACTTCAGTTTTGTGAAGAAAAAGATCTTTGGAGGGAAAAAAATTTCTATACTAGATAGATAGCTTGAAATGCATTTATAGGATGCAAATAAGAAAAGAACAAAACCATATTGGTAACCAAGATAGATTTTTTACCTCCCTTGCATCTGGGACAAGGTCAGTTAATCAGTAAATGACTTTGGCTATGTTACAGGCACTATTCAGTAGGACTTTAGGTTCCTATCTTTGCTTTACTCACATACTTCCAGAAGTCACTACTTCTTTTCTTTACTTTTTATTGGACTATTATGCAGAAACAGAATCAACAAGGAAAAAGAAGATACAGAAGTTTTTTGGTTTTTTTTTAAGGTGAAGGGCTATTAAGATAATATCCAATGATAAAGAACTAAGACAAAAATAACATTATGTGACAAAAATAATAAGTTCTGGAGATAAAATATACTTTGAGATATCATCTGGGCAACTCCCAGGTGAAATTAAATTTAAACCAAGCAGTAAATTAAAAGTCTAGCTTCTTTTCAATGCTGTCCAAAATCCCAAAACATTCCTGAACTTCCGTATCTTCATGTGCAATATACACTGTTTAAAAATAGTCCATATCCGTCAAGATGTTATTTTAAAAATGTGGCGAACCTCAGATAATAAAGATATTCACAGAATCATTAAGATCATAAAGATATTAATGTAGTAATATCCACTAAGTTTTACAACATTAAAATGGTTACCGTAACACATTGGAAGCACAAAAAGAATGTGCATATTAAAATGCTCATGCTGTCAACCTCTGGTCCAAAGCAAAATTGAAGTCATCACTGAAGTTATTGAATGGAAAACTTAATATGGTGGTCTGTGATGGCTGCGTGACCATGTCTACCTGCTGATCGATATATTTACAAGCAATTCACTCCCTTCTATCAGTATATATTCTTCTCTTAAATATTCTGGATGCACACAGTAGCATTGGTTGATCATTTCGACTGAGTTTGGGAAGGGCTGGCCTATGCAGAAAGCACAATCAACTTGCATTTACATGCAAAACTAAGTAATGTGAGGAATTTAAATTCGCGTTGTCTTGCAGGTCTTTTTAATGCTTACACATTCTTCATACAGAAGAGAGAGTGTTCCTTGCTGCACAAGGTCATGCTGTTCTCCTGGGGTTCAGAAATGCTGAGTCTGGGCTTCCAGACCTGAAGTCTTTATATTGAACAAAATCAATCTTCCAAATCCCAGTCGTGTTTGAACTCCACACTGTTGAATTTTCTCTTGCAATAGCAGAAAAGGACAGCCTCCTCTAGAAAAAAGACAGGTACCCACAAGATAAATTTGTATAATGTCAGTTGCAGCCATCGTCACCACATTTCGACTGCAGATGTTCAATTAATTCGTTCACCTAAAAATTTGATTAAAACAGGGAGCTATGATATAATACATATATAACAGACTGTTTAAAATCAATTTAAAACATTTAAGTATAAATGCATCTGTTAATTATGATGTGAAATTAAGTTCTTTGAGTGGGAGTCAAATGATTGGTGTCCCTCCTTGTCTTTGCATAAGTCGTGCCTATAATGTATCACTTGTGATTTCTAGATTCATTTATACAAAGTACATTTGTAAAGTAATATAAGCTCGGGACCCGTGTAGATGATTATGATTTGTTTTTAAAGTCAGGTCTATTAAGCTATGTTTTTTGGGTGTCTATATATAATCTCTATCTGTCGCCATACATTACAATCTTATTGACTACATTCCCTATGCTGTACTTTATATCTCCGTGACTTATTTATTTTATAACTAGAAGTTTGTACCTTTTAATCCTCATTACCTATTTTGCCCATCCCCTCACTGGCAGCCACCAGTTTGTTCTCCGTATTTAAAAGTCTGTTCAGTCTTTTGTTTTGTTTTTTAGATTCCACATATATGTGAAATCCTGTGGTATTTGTCTTTTTCTGTCTGATTTATTTTACTTAGCATAATACCATCTAGGTCCAACCATGTTGTCATAAATGACAAAGATCTCATTCCTTTTTACGAGTGATTTATATCCATTATGTATATATGCATGTCGCATCTTCTTTATACGTTCATTTATTAGTGGACACTTGGGTTGTTTCCGTATCTTGGCTATAGTAAATAATGCTGCGAGAACATAAGTTATATACCTTTTTGAATTAGTGCTTTGATTTTCTTTTGGTAAATGCCTAGTAGTGAGGTTACTGGATCATATGGTATTTCTATTTTTAATTTTTGAGGAACCTCCATACTGTTTTCCACAGTGGCTGCACCAATTTACATTCCCACCAACAGTGCATGAAGGTTTCCTTTTCTCCTCATCCTCACCAATATTGGTTATTTCTTGTTGTCTTGATACTAACCATTCTGACTGGCATGAGGTAATAATCTCACTGTGGTTTTTATTTTCATATCTCTGATGATTACTGTTGAGCATCTTTTCATGTGTCTGTTGGCCACCTGTATCTCTTCTTTGGAAAAATGTCTGTTCAGGTCCTCAGCCCATTTTTTTAATTGGAGTTTTTGTTTTTTTGGTATTTGGAATTGTATCAGTTTTTTCTGTATTTTGGATATGAGCCCCTTATTGGATGTATCTTCTCCCATTCAGTAGGTTGCCTTTTTGTTTGTTGATTGTTTCCTTTGCTGTGAAGAAGCTTTTCATTTTGATGTAGTCCCAACAGTTTGTTTTTGGTTGTGTTTCCCTTGCCTAAGATATATATCCATAAGTATGTTGCTAAGGCTGATGTCTAAAAGATAACTGCCTCTGTTTTTTTTAGGAGTTTTATGGTTTTAGGTCTCACATTTAGGTCTTTAATCCATTTTGAGTTTATTTTTGTGTATTTTGTAAGAAAGTGGGCCAGTTTTGTTCTTTTGCATGTAGCTATCCAGTTTTCATAACACCATTTATTAAAAAGACTGTCTTTTCCCCATTGCATATTCTTGCCTCCTTTGTTGTAGAGTAATTGATCACATACAGGTGGGTTTATTTCTGGGCTCTCTATCCTAATCCATTGATCTATGTATCTATTTTGTGCCAATACCATACTGTTGTGATTACTATAGCTTTATAATATATCTTGAAATCTGGGACTGTGATTGTGATACTTCCAACTTTGTTCTTCTTTCTCAAGATTGCTTTAGGTATTGAAGGATTTTTGTGGTTCTCTATAAATTTTAGGATTATTTGTTCTAGTTCTGTGAAAAAAAGCTATTGGTATTTTAGTAGGGATTTCACTGAATCTGGAAATTTCTTTGGGTGGTATAGACAGTTTAACAATGTTAATTCTTCCAATCCATGAGAATGTAAATCTTTCCATTTGTTTGTGTCATCTTCAGTTTCTTTCATCAGTATCTTCCAGTTTTCAGGGTATAGGCCTCTCACCTCTTCAGTTAAGTTTATTCCTAGGTATTTTGTTCTTCTTGGTGGAATTGTAAATGGGATCGTTTTCTTAATTTCTCTTTCACTAATTTGTTATTAGTGTATAGAAACACAACAGATTTCTGTATATTAATTTTGTATCCTGCAACTTTACTGAATTCATTTATCAGTTCTAGTAGGTTTTTGGGTTTTTTTGTTTTTGCTTTTTTTGTTTTTTTCTTTTCAGTTCGAATAGCTTTTGGTGGCAACTTTAGGGTTTTCTAGATGTAGTATAATGTCATCTGCAAATAGTAACATCTAAGATATGATTTTTTAAACCAACAATCACTGTTGTTTTGTCCACATCTAATTTAATAGTAATTTTATTTTGTGTACGTTCTGTATTGCAAAGCATGAAACTGGTTTTCATAGAAGTATCTCCCTTTGTTTTTGCCTCCACATTTGGAACCCTTAATAATGTATATACACAAAATAGTATTTATTAAATGGTTCCTTGGACCACTGTCAATAGGTTTTGGAAGGTCCTAAATGTTTTCAGATCAAATAAGTTTAGGAAATGCTAGTGTACAGCAAGTTATGCAAGTTTCTTGACTGAATGACTTTTTAATGGCATGTGTAACAAATTGAACCTGCACAAATGGACTTGGCAACAAACACATCTTACCAGGCTGGTGGGAGTAGAAATTGAGCAGACATATAAGAAAGAAATTAGACACAAATTTAGGGCTCTATGAGTAATAATAAACTGTTTTACAGAAGGAAATTAAGAATGTCGATTACCCAATGCATTGATGAGAAAAAAAGAGTGAAAAAAACTCTCTTGTAAATTAGTTTTTATTATATCAAAACTGCAGAACCTCTGTGTCTTATACGTACATCTGTTGAGGTATATGTTATTTTCCTCATTCATAAACTTTGGTGTAAATTCTCCAGAATTAGTCTATTTTGGATGGCATACAACCATTCTCAAGATTCTGTCTATCTTTCTTTCATCTCTTTTTGTGTTCTATTTCTTTGTTTTCTTGCTTATTCTTTCCATCTCACCATATTTGGCAATACTTCGTCTATAACTTCATTTTTAACTTCATGAGTCAGCCTACTGACCTCACTGAGGTTGTTTATCTCCTTGGGAGAACTCAGGTAAAGATGTTGCTAATTCCCTATGAAAGAAGAGTAAATTTTGCTCCAGCAAGGGGCAAAGATAGTTCCTACATGACTTTAAACTTGCTACACAACAATATGGTTTGCTGATACAAAAATATGATGATTGAGTTACTTAAACACATGTCTTCCTACCAAGTCATCTACAGACAGTTTTGGTGGTAAAATTTAAATGAGTGTGTGTTGTGGTCTTACTGATATGTAAGACTCTTTTGTGTCAGCAGATTTGAGCCCTTCATATATGTATAATATGAAATATTGGTATTTGTGAAACTGAGTTCCTCAGATCATTTGTCCATAATTAAAGGGGAATAAATGTTTTTGGATCATTTAAGTTTAGAAAATGTTACTGTATAAAATATTTATTTATTTATTCATTCATTCATTCATTTATTGAGGGAGAATGTGTGAACAGGGCAGAAGGAGAGGGAGAGAGACAGAATCTCAAGCAGGCTCCACACCCAGACACAGGGCTTGAACTCCCAACCCTGAGATCATGACGTGAGCCAAAACCTAGACACTTAACTGAGCCACTCAGGCACCCCTGCTAATTTTTTAATATGCTGATCTAAATTGTGACATTGACCATCTCTCAGGGGGAATATAGTGTTATATATTTCCCAAATTTTCTTCATCTGCATTTTTTTCCCCTGGATTACATATTACATTTTTAGGAACAAGAGAAATTAAAGCTTCCAAGCAATTGGCTAAAGAGAGAGGAATTCTGAGTGGAAGTACAGTAGCTGGTAGCAAGTTATACTTTTGTGATTGGGAAGGAGGGAGGAAAGGTCAAGAATGGGGCAAGAATTGTAAAAGGAGACTTCATGGTTTTCAGAGTGGTTTAGCTAGAGAGACCAAAGTAAAATTTGGTCTGAGCAATATTAAGTTGCTTCTATCTCCCTCGAAATGTGTCCTTGTTAATAATTATTACTATTACCATGAAGATTATGTGGACCTTTCCATGAAACTTGTCACGTATTTAAAGCAATATAACCATGAAGAATAGTCTTGTTCTGGCAATTGAGAACATTGAGCACAGTGAGTATCAGTGCCTTGCCCAGGAATAAGTGACTCCCAGATGTCACTGAAGTACTCAGCACTTACAAACCTCAGTTATCTCATCTGTATGACAGACATTATAAAATTTACATCGCAGTGTTACTCTGAGAATTAAATGAAATATGTGAAAAGGCCAACCACAGTACTTGGCATATAGGGGCGATAGTCTTCTCTTTTGTTTGCATTCACAATATGCCCTCTCAGTTGGAACGAAGGCCTATAGTCTTAAAGGCAAAGTTAACCTTTCACTATTTGTGCATACTTTAACTTGCTAAGTGCAGTCACCTTATTTTCTCTTGTGTACAGGGCAAATTACTGAACTTCTAAGGAGGTCATACTTTCTAATTTGTTTTTGGCACTAGAAATGTAGTAGAAAAAAATGGAAAAATAAATGATTTACCAGTCTGAGTTTCACACCAATCAAAGGTGTGTTGTTGGGTTTTTTTAGTGTCATGGAGACCTGCCTTCATTTCAATTTGCCGTTACTCCCTCATATTGGAAAAGAAGTAGTAAGAAAGGTACAGTGATTTGTTTCTTATCGGGATCCACTATGGAAAACCAAGGAACAAAAATAAATAACTGATAAGAACCTTGAAACCATAAGAAATCTCCTTCCGCATGTCCCAATTACCTATCACATAGTAGACTAGTTACAGTGGACGTAGTAGACACAATAGAACATTAGATAGCTGACCAGATTTGTACACAGTGTTTTAGAATCCTAAACATAATAGCATATTGAAACCTTGACTAGGATCAGTGACATTTGTTAGGTGATGGTTTGCCTTCTGCATTTACTCAGCAAGGAACTTGAGAACATATATGGGAAAGTAATTGAGCCAAATAACTTACTGGTTGCTTTAACTTTATTGTAGTACTGCTCTTTCAAGAATGTTCAGCTTGCAGCTAATTTGTTTGCCAAACAAGAAGTAAATATTTATTGTAGCTTTACTAACCAGAAGAGATGGTTCATTCTGTTGATAATCTATTTACCAAACTGTAAATGGCATTTGGGTTATCCTGACTGAACCCTCTTCTTCAGATCTATTTAATAGGTAACACTTCTGTTGTGGTAGAGATTCCTGAAGATATTTAAAATCTCTGTAAACTCAGACAGTGCACAGGGTTAACAACTGAAACCTACTGGTCTGTCTCATTTAGAGATTATGATATTGTCTTTCCCAGGAAACTTTGTTTCCAAATGGTCACATTGAGTGGCTCTAGTGCCTTCACACTTCCACATTCCAATGTAGGTTGATACAACACCATATTTCCCTGTTTCAAACAACCTTCCAGCTTTAACTGGCCACTCATTTTTAAGGTTGGCTGAGAGAAGAAAATAAAACCTCCATGGTCTGGCAATCATGGTCTGGTAATCATGGGTTGTCTTTATTTGTAACATGCTCCCCTTGGGCTGGGTCACACATCTGTTTTAAAAAGCCCCTCAGGGGGCGCCTGGGTAGCGCAGTCGTTAAGCGTCTGCCTTCGGCTCAGGGCGTGATCCCAGTTTCGGGATCGAGTCCCACATCAGGCTCCTCCGCTGGGAGCCTGCTTCTTCCTCTCCCACCCCCTTGCTGTGTTCCCTCTCTCGCTGGCTGTCTATCTCTGTCACATAAATGAATAAAATCTTTAAAAAAAAAATAAAAAGCCCATCAGTACTGTCTAGAACAGAATGCAAACAAATCCAATCAGATGTGACCAGAGTTGTGAAACTTGATGAAAACTTAACATTTTCTAGTTGAACTGATCTGGGCTTTGGTGAAGAGTTAAACCATATCCCAGTTTGTTTGTTTGTTTTCTCCAGTAAACAGCTGGTTTAATGTAGGCTTTAGGAATAATCAACTGAGTATGTAATTGAGATTTTATTGAAAATATATCTCCTTCTGACTTATTGAAAAGATAAAAAAACACTGTGCTTAATTTTTTTTTCTTAAATTAGAAACTTTGTGCATTTTATCCTCCATGTCAGAAAGGGGAGGAAGGTCAGAATTTTTTTTTCGAATTAACTGAACACTTTGATCTTTGGTCAAAAGCATGTAAAATCTAAAAATCTTCTGATATACGCTGGAGCTGTGGCAATGCCAAGAGCACTGGTGTGTGTTAGATTTGATTTTACTGCAGCTGAGCTACTGTGATTTAAAATGGGCTTTTAGGGGCGCCTGGGTGGCACAGCGGTTAAGCGTCTGCCTTCGGCTCAGGGCATGATCCCGGTGTTGTGGGATCGAGCCCCACATCAGGCTCTTCCGCTATGAGCCTGCTTCTTCCTCTCCCACTCCCCCTGCTTGTGTTCCCTCTCTCGCTGGCTGTGTGTATCTCTGTCAAATAAATAAATAAAATCTTTAAAAAAAAAAAATAAAANGAGCACTGGTGTGTGTTAGATTTGATTTTACTGCAGCTGAGCTACTGTGATTTAAAATGGGCTTTTAATTTTTGTTTCTATTACAAATCTTAACAGTTTGTTCACCTCAAGCTTCTTATATTGTATGGCAGTCACATTTGGGTGTGTTTTTTTCCAGAATGTAGTGATATTAGGTGGCTTACCTCAGTAAACATAGAAGTTATACAAAATTTACCATATAAGAGATATATTTGAAAATTTCCACCAGTAGTGATGTGAAGAAGCTAATGTGATGTACAACTCTAAGACTTAAAACTGCTTAGTTTGACGCATTCTTTAAAACACATGCGTACACAAACCAGGGTACAAACTAGGGTGTTTAAAACATCAAATTATTTTAGGAGCTTTTTGAAAAACATTAATTTCTAGGCTGTGTCCCCAGAGATTCTAATTCACTTGATCTGAACATGGTCCAGGCACCCTGATTGTTTACAGCCCTCTCCAGATTTTACGTGCACTCCAAACATCGGTACAATATGGTGACTGGCATTAAAAGGCAAAGCTCTATTCCATAAAACACAAATCCCCTGAGATGATTTGCAAAGAAAATTTCCGTAGTCAAGTTGGTAAGAAATTACCCCTGTGCTCTTCACTTGGTGAAACTCCCTGAAAATGTTGACATGTACATGAAGAGCCATGCCTTCATGTGTTCTGTATGGCCAGAAGACTCCCTTGCATATGGTTTCCATTGAACAGTAGCCTTCTTCCTGAGCTCATGTTGAATGCTAGTGTACTGTAGCACCTTATTTCTAAATACATACGAAGAGCGTTTGACCTTAAATTAGAATGATAGCAGGACTGTCAGAAGTAGTCAGTATCCCCTCATATTTAATGAAGCAAAGCAAAATAAAAGGTAATATGTGTGGTTTCAGGTATGTAGATGATCTGAAATTGTGTACATGGATTACTTCTCACATTTGATTCACCTTGGTTGGTTTCATGATGCTGTCACCTGGGTGCCAATTAGTACACTGGACATCTGCCAGGAAGGAGCCGAAATGAGGTCATCGGCTTATTTCATCTTGGCACCAAGGTCAGTGCTAAGCTGTATTTAACCTGGTGCTAGAGGTTAAAGACATTGTTTAGTCCAGGAGCTGTTTTATATGAAGGAGGCTTATAATAGAGAATAGACAGGCTTTTTTTTTTCATTTTTTATACAGAAGTAAGATAGTGAAAACCTATCACAAATATTTCAAAATTATGGCAACCACTATTAGCATACAAAGTACACATTATAGATTTGTCCGGCATGCTAAAACCCATTCTTCACATAAGGAAGTTGCTTCTATCACTCTCTGTTGTTTCTCATAGTCAGATAAATGGTGACAACCATGTCATCTGGAAGGCAAGGAATGTGCTTACTTGGCAGAAATGGGGGTTTGGAAGGAAGGTACTAGTTGGGGTTGACAATATTCAAACAAACAGGACCAGCACCCATAATAGTGTTATTGGAAATGAAGGCAAAAGAAAAAAATTAGTAATAGTGATCCTGTCTTTATTTTGATGTTTTGCTTAGGGATTTTTACATGAATTTGTTCTTTTAATATGTAATTAAAATAGCATTTATCTTGATTACTTATTATTTTGGTGCTACTTAAATTTTGAGCCGTTCTAATCTTGGCTCTACAAACTAACATAAGCTGAAAACTCAGACGATCTATGGAAGATTATATGTAATAAAAACCACCATACTGACCCCATATTTCATATAAATAAATAATAGAACTCCAAGTTTTATAATTTCTAGCATTGAGATTTTTTTACGGTTTCATATTGGGCATTAAAGTTATCAGCGTTGCTAGAAGTCAATAATAGATTGATTCACAGCCTAAACTTCTTAAAGGGAGGTATAAGGGAGAATTGGCTGAGCTATGTAAGATTTGTGATCTATGTTTAAACAGGAGCCCATATCCAAGGCAGATTTCCCTCACTCTGTTCTTTAGGAATCAGAGAGACATTTTTATTATTTTTATTTTAAATAAGAAGGTTAGAGTTCTGACAGGAGGGTACATTTTGGTGAAAATGGAGATTGAATATGCATGCAAGGAACTTACTTTTCCATCTTCATTATAGAAACAAAATGAATGGGAAATTAAATCTGATATGCAAGAAATCTTGCTTGCTCAGACACTTGCTATGAAATGAAGACTCAACCTTGACCAAACTCTGAGCTCCTATACTGGATTTTCAAAATCGTTAAAAAAGATTTTCAAATTTGTACTTCTGTAGTTGTTAATATACTCCTAGTGTTAATATGTTCGTACGTTCTAAGAAAAAGGGAAAGCCCTCCAGTGGCCACCTTATCATTTGCTATTCCTATAGCTGCCAACATAAATATCGATAGCCTCACACATCTAGTTTTTTTATTTAAGATTTTACACGTATTTAAATGCTCAATATTTTTTTCTCACCTGAATCACTTTCTGAAACCCAAGTAGACATATCCAGATGAATTCAATGAAAAGAAATATTATCTTGAGATTTATCAAGGATTCTACACTTTATACTCTTTTTGAAACTGATTTCCTGGATGATTTCAACATTATATATTTTTTCTTTTCTAGAAGCTCATGTACAAATGAATTCCTGGCTCACTCAGAATTACCAGCAAAGGTGTGCACATGTGTGCGCATGTATTAAGTGTATATGTGTGTTTGTATGTATATGCCTGTGTGTATTGTGTAAGTGTAAGCATTGTATTTACCCGCAATCCCCTGACTTTTATCAGAATCAGGACTTGGAGATGCATATACTTGTTAATTCCCCCTATGAGGTGGCACACCACTTACAAACAAGAATTACGACTTCATCATCTTTGTATCAATGGCTCTTAACTAGTTTAGTGCCTGCCATGTAGTGCCGCTCGAGATGAGCTCATCCAAAAAAATGATGCCTTGTTTCTATTATCTTTATTTCAGGGGTCTTTGAATAATAGAGCAGTTATTTGCAGTGAACCTGGAAAAAGAGGGCATTGTGCAGAAAAAGCTATGAAAGGCTCAGGGAAATGGAACAAAAGAGAATGCTCTTGTGGGGGCTGGGGAATTTCGCAGAGCTTAGATGCAGACTGGAGGAAGTCCAGAGCATGTGGGAGCCATAATAAAGAAATGATACCTCTTACTCTCTGCATCATAAATGATAGCACCTAACTGTTCAGCTCATGCTTCCTTTATAATTTTCTTCATTTCATGCCTTGTATTCTTAATAAGATCAAAATGCCCTGGTGGAGAAAGCTTATCATAAATTCTTTTTGTACTCCTCACAGTGCCTTCACAGTCCTGAAATTATATAAAATTTAAGTAGGTGTGGCATTAAACTAATTGCCAATTTATTATGTTTTTCCGATGCATCAAAGTAACTACATATCTTTTTTTTTTTTAAGATTTTTATTTATTTATTTAACAGAGATAGAGACAGCCAGAGAGAGAGGGAACACAAGCAGGGGGAGTGGGAGAGGAAGAAGCAGGCTCCCAGTGGAGGAGCCTGATGTGGGGCTCGATCCCATAACGCTGGGATCACGCCCTGAGCTGAAGGCAGACGTTTAACGACTGCACCACCCAGGCCCCCAGTAACTACATATCTTTTAAAAGGGAGGAGAATGTTGTGATTTAAAGGGTTCAAGATGAATCAGTTACCCACTCTGAACTGTACTAATAACAGTCCCAACTGAAAAAGGTGACACACTCAAATTAGGATGATTTGAAGAAAGTTTCTGTACAAAGGTATTACTTACACAAGTGTGGGTGGGGTGTAGGGGGATTACAAACAATAGTGAAATAACCTGGGTTTAATAATAATGAAGGAGCTTTTCCAGTCTGAGGTCTAACAGACAATGGCAAAGAGGTCTTAGTAGAGCTCTGAAAAGAGCGCCATGCAGAAAAGTTTCCCAGGGAGGAGTAGTGATTTTTGGTCAAAATACAGAACCAACTCAAGGCAACCCCAAGAACTAGGAAGTCAAGGAAATAAATGCCCTGATCTTACACTTCTTCCTCCCTCCTATCTCTTGCCATGGCTGCCTATTGGCGAAACAATGGGAAGCTGTCAGTTGAAAACCTACTACTGTCATCTGTAGGAGTTAGCCTACCTGTGCAGGAGGCTGGGTGGAGAAGTGCAGAGAGTGTATTTGAAGGGGCACATGGAAGGTCTTTGGCACATTATCTCTCGTTGGAACCTGTCCCGATCCTTAAAAATTTGTACTACTACGGGGATCAATAGTACGGTAGTATTAGTGAATATATTTGAATGCACTAAGTCAAATGCCTCCATGATGCCACTCCACTTCACATGCACAATAATGTTGTATGTGCTATCCCAGAGATACACACACAGTGCTGTGGGAGTCAGGAGGGTGGGACCAACTTTACTCGGAGAGTCAGCAAGCCTTCTGTTTGGGTAAGATATTTAAAGATCCCAGTGAAGAAAGGACGGAGTATGTAGCGGATAAGGGTGAGTCATGAAAAAGCACAGCATGACTGAAAAAAAAAACCAAGAATAATGGAAAAAGAAAATTGGCCTTTGGAGTCAAACCGAAACCTGTACAAACCCCAACCCTGCCATTTATTAGCTATGTGATGCTGAGAAATGATCAAAACCTTTCTGGTGCTTAATTGTATCTTCTCTAAAACAGGCACAATAATTCCTACCTCACGGGTTACTTGGGCTGATTAAATGAGATAATATGTTGAAAAGTATCAGTAATTATGCACAGTTCCTAGGAGCACTCTCATTAGACTCAGAGACTGTTATTTCCAAATAATCACTTCAGCTACAAAGTAATGACTTGTTATTAGGCTGAGAAACTATAGATTAAAAAGGCAAACAAACAAATCAACAAAGTAACTTCCCAACTTAGAGTTATATGATAACTTACCCCTTGGATGTAGATCACCTGTAATAGTAAGCAATCCTACTATTTCCCTTTTATGGTTGTTCTCCATTGGCATCTAATACTGGTACTGAATAATTTCCCTGTCTTTGCTCACTTCTGACTTTGTAATATGTTCTAAACCATCCAAAGGTCTTCCCTACATGAATTTCAAAATATTTCAGGTCCGGTTTGTGCGCATCTTTGAAAGAGCGATTAGTAATGACTTTTAATGAATGGAGTCATAATTCTTCAATTCTCTATTCATTTATTCGAGAAACATCTTTTAATAACTATTATAGTTATGTTAATCTTGCTTTCCTCAGATTTTCTGAGTAGGATCAAGGTTTTTCTATTAGTTTGCTAACTTGGAGGTATTTATGGATTCCTCTGAAAAGAAACCCAGTGACCTTGATTTAGTCTTGCTTTCATCTGCAAAACATTCTTCTTCAGTAAATAACTGGTTTTACATGTTTTGTTTTTCTTTTTCTATCTTGGTGTATATAATACATATGTATGTACCGATCCATTTATTTTATGCCCTTGCCCCCCACACCACACCCCCACCCCCACCCCCACAGGAAAGGTCAGGAAAGATAGCATATAGCAATTACTTCTTTGGTGGCTTTCTTACATTATATTTGAAAAAATATTCTGTTATTTCTCATTGAATGCTTTTTAGGAATCTTGCCTTTAGTGTATCAGTATAATATGTCCGTCAATTTGCCAATCTGTATTCAGAGTTTAGCCAGATTTAGGTCGGCAATTATATATGAATCATATTACATGCCCTTAAACAGCAATTGGTGTACTGACTTCTAATACTGCTGCATACACCTGTGGGCATCATTAAATGTTAATTAATGGTAATACACTGAGTTGAATTGACTTGCAGATTCTGGCTGATTTCAGTTTAAAATTATGAGATGCATAGCATTAATCTGGTAGCAGGCAGGATCAAATTTTAATTTATTGCATGTGTCTAGGAAACTGTAGAGCTTTAGGAATTCAAAGAAGTATGTATTTGTAGTAGATATGAAAGATACTATATTAATGAAAAAGTGAGTACAATCAAAACACCTGACAGCTTTTTCTAAGAGCTTTTCCTTGCCTTTGTTTTTCTTTAATTTAAAAAAGTTCTCATTTGGATTTAGTCATCCAAAATTCATAAAAGGCTAGGTGACTTTTTTTTTTAATTTTAGCATATTTGTTCTTTCTTGGATAATTGTTAGAACCTTGAACTTCTTGTTGAGCTAAGTGATGTTATATTTTTCTGCTAAGGACAGTCACCGGTTTTTAAAGTTTTGGAAATAGGTGAAGATTATTTTGAGAGGTGGGAAGGAATTCCTAAAATATTTTAATGTTTTTTAGCTTTATGATGGTTTTCTTAAGATGCTTCTAATTTGTTTTAAGTAACTTTCAAACATAAGACTCCATATTTATGTTTCCAAGTGCTTGCAAATGGTTATTGGGAGTCAAAGTTTTAAGGGAGAATTTCAAATTTTTCATTCATTTCCTTACATAACATTATCCAAAATTATAAAATTAACTTTTTAGAAAGTCCAAGAAAACCCTTCTGTAATAATTCTGATATAATTAGCCAGGTTGAATTCTAATTTGGAGTAAAAAGAAATGAGTTAGTGTTCTAGTAAGATGAATTTGGTATATTTCTGAGCATCAAAATTAATTAGTGTCCATTAAGGTTGTTGGGTTGTTGTTTTTTTTTAATTATCTAAGTGGAGCTTCATTTGTTAGACAAACACTCCTCAATACTACTTGTACTTAAATTAATACTCCATTAATTAAAGAAATAGAACCCTAGAGTTTTCTGAGCCTTAAATTTCAGTTCCAATTTTCATCATCATTATCATCATCATCATCACCATCATTATTATTATTATTCCTCAACCTATATTTGGAGTTAGGGAGCTAAACTAATTGTCCCATTCTAATTATAAATAATTCCAAGACTTTGCAGAAGGAATGGGGCAAGAAAGTCACATGTTGTTCCATTTTGTGATTACAAAATAACTTTTAGTCATTTTTGGTTAAAACTCAATTAACTTATGAATTTGACAAATTAGATTTCCCAAAATATTTAAACATGTTTATGTACTAATTGAAATCCCTGAGGTATTTATTTATTTATTTTTTTATTTATCTTTCTACTTATTATTTTGAGTATTTGACACACAATGTTACATTAGTTTCAGGTGTCCAATGTAGTGATTCACCATCTCCATATATTGTGCTGTGCTCACCACAAGTGTAGCTCTTGTCTGTCACCAAACAGTGCTATAACAATTACATTGACTATATTCTTTATGCAGTGCCTTTTATTCCCATGACTTATTCATTCCATAATAGGAAACCTGTCCCTCCCACTCCCCTTCATCCATCTTGCCTATTCCACCGCCCCCTTCCCTCTGGCAATCAGCAATTTATTCTCTGTATTTATAGGTCTGATTCTGCTTTCTGTTTGTTTGTTCATTTATTCATTTATTTTGTTTTTTAGATTTCACATCTGAGTGAAATCATATCGTATTTGTCTTTCTCGATCTGACTTATTTCATTTAGCATTATACCTTCTAGTACTATTCATATTGTCACATCCCTGAGCTGTTTTAAACCATAATGATATATTTAATTCTCCTAAGTACTGCTATCACCTTCCAAAACAGACAGAGAGATCTGCCAAAATCTTCCCAAGCATGTAATGAGTACTTACCAGCCTTATGTCCAAACACTTAGATTTCATAAACATTTTTCTTTTAAAAAGTCAAAAACTCAGTTGTACTACTTGGATTCTGCACACACATACCCTATTTGGTTTTAAACCATCTCTTCACCAACCTATTTGCACTTAAACCAATTCAACACCCTCCTTTAATAATAATTTTTCCTATCTGACTAATTAACCTTGATTGTTGTGATAGTGATGATAATGAAAATTGATGGACTAACCTATCAGAAGGAGTAAAAGTTTTGAGTTCCAGAAAATTTGGAAGGAAATTCAGTGTTTAAAAAAATGTTTAAGATACATATAAGACTGACTAAATTAGGAAATCTTGCCTATGAGGAGTCATGTTTTAAGAAATAGATCAAATAATCTATAGTCAGCCTCAGTGCAGTTATGTTTGTGCAAGCATGTGTGTTTGTTTTAAAACAAATCATCCTAAAATGTGTTCATATCACCAATATGAGAATTAAAAAGAGAAAGGTGGCTTAGCCTGATAGTATTAATCATTCTAAATTAGTATACAAGGGTTTTGGATTAAGAAGCAGTTAAGAAGTAATATTCTTTATAGGAATTTCTATGCCCATAGTCAATTGGGAACAACATGTGACTTTCTAGCCCCTATTCCTTCTGTAAGGTCTTGGGATGATTTGTAATTAGAATGGGACAATTAGGTGAGACCCCTAACTCCAGAAATAGGTTAAGGAATTAACAAAGTGAACACAGAGACTCTTTTCAACATTTATTGAGACAACAGCTTACACTTGAGGAAATCATAGTTTGTAATATGTTTATATCAAGCAAGTTAGGAAAATATTCGTAAGTATCTTTACTAGCGGAAGCGATACTACTTCCAAAACACCATTCTTAGTGTTACATTCTTGGCACATTATACAGATGTGTTCTCTGCGAAGCCAGCTAGAAGGCTGGGTTCGAATTCCAGATACCTAAGGCAAGTTTTACATTCTGCCCTTCCAAACATACACACTAGAGCTGATGAAACCCAGCAAATCCAGACATAAACTGTGGGAGACCAAGTACAGGACAGTGAAGCTGTTCTGATTGTAAAGTTAATTTTAGTTGCTTAAGAGAACAGAATTCAAATTCAAATCAAAAGCAGGGTTTTCTTAATTTTACACTATTACAATGATTACTAATTGTCATTCGTTGAATGGAATAATTTGATTTTGATCTATCTGTCACAGCATTTTATTTTAAAATACCAGTTCTTTGGTATATACCAAAACCCATTCTATAAAACTGCTTTGTAAAATTGAATAATTAGCATCTGTGGCAGTTAAAACTAATAGATATTGTATCAAGGAAAATGTCCCAATTAAGTTAAATCTCCTATTGAGCAAATACCAAACACGGCATTCAAGTAAAGGTAGTAAAATTTAGCTTTAAAAATGATTTATGAACTTAACCCCATTCCTTCCTATTTTGCCTGTAGGCAGAGCTATGTAGAAACACATGCTCAATGCTCGTTCCTTTTCTTTCAATGATTCTCTTCTAAATGTTTCAAATACTTTTAAAGTAACAAACTTTGGGGAGAAATCAATTCTATTAATCATCAGCACTTACTGAAGATTCTGAGAAGAGTGAGAAAAATTGAGTATTGTTTTAACAAAATAGAGGCATCTATAAACCTCCTCTCTCTTACTTCATCAATTTTTCCCACTCCAGTGAATAACGCCCATGAACATAAAACATTCTGTAATATTTCTCGTCTTACATCCTCTTGGCCCCACAACTCCCCTACCCACTCACTCCTACTCTCCATTTCTCTGCTTCTTTATCCGCTACAATGCCTAGGAGAGGTGTTATACTGGTTGTTTCTGTCTTCTCTCTTCCATAATCTTATGAACAAATTTTGATGATGATTTTATTTGTGCTGGTCTGACGGATCCTCCAGGGACACCAATAATCTCCAAGTTGTCCAGTCCAGTGATCTCCTAAACTGGTGGTCTGTACTGGTGGTTGTACTCAGTCATCATTTTATTTAACCTCTCAACAGCACTTGACTCACCTGATCACTTTCCCCACTCAGACTCTCTTGTTTCTCTTCCAACCTTACTAGCTGCACTTTCTCAATCTACTTTGCTGGTTCCTCTTCCTTTTCTCAATCTCTTAACATGGAAGCTCACTTGAACTTCGTTCTCGCTATTCTAGCCACAGTATTCCCAGGGAACATCACTCAGTCCCATGTTTTTAAACACTGTCACATGGATGACTTCCAAATCTGCATCTTTAGTCTGGACCTTACCTCTGGACGTCAGACTTTGTTTTGTTCACTGCCGTATTCTCAGAACCTAGAATAGTGACTGGCACAATACAGGTGTTCAATAAATATGTGTTGGATAAATTTATTAATGCTCTGCTTTACTTCCCAGGGTTATTGTAAAAACCAAATGAATCAAGGGATATAAAAGTAATGTGCAAATTGTAAATCAACCTCCAGTTAATAATTTTGCAGATTTCTATAATTCAAAAACAATAAAAGGGGTGGTATATGAGAGAATTTGAAAAATGGGTTTCAGCATTCTAATCTAGATCTTCAAAAGTGGTGTATCTTCCCAAATTCAGTGTTTTATTTCACTCATCAAACTCTGGGCATCAGGAAAAGAGGAATAACAAATCTGTATTCAGATACAAAAAGAAATAATAGTCTAATGTTTGCTCTGATGGAAGTATGATATCTTTAATGTATGAGGCCCACAAATTTGCTAAACTTAGTAATCCCAACTCGAATGACGTGCCCTTGCAAAACTAGTTGCACAGTGTTAATCATTTACAATGCAAATAAGCAATTAGCAAAGTTATATGATCCATAGCTTTAGAGCTTAGTACTTCATGGGCTGAATGGTTGTCACTGAAAGAATAAGATACGGATGTAAGCTAACAGGATGCGTGTGGCCGAAGTGTGTGAATTCTAAAATTTATAGCCTCTGCCTATTAAAGCAAATTATCTTACAAGAGTAGTGGTTCTCAAACTTTATGATACATCAGAATCATCTGGCAGGCATCTTAAAGCACAGATTGCTGGGTCCCACCACACAGTTTCTGATTCAGTTGATTTGAGGTTGGGCCCAAGAATTTGCATTTCTAACAAGTACCCAGTTCTTCCTACCTTGCTAGATATACACACTCTAGTTTCATCCCACCTTGAGGAACACTGCAGGGGAGGGTTTGTTTACATGCTCATAGATGGTATAGAGTTCAATAGAGCTCCCAAACATTTCTCCCAAACGTTCCGATATTCCTCGGCATTCAAGTGATCATGTGTGCTGCGTATTAAGAAACCTCCTAATAAAACGGTACTTTTAATTTTAGATTTATTCAGGCCCACAAACTCTCTGCCTTGCTTCTTTGACTATTAATAGCATTCCATTTGCTACAGGTTGGTGATTATTGCATCGAGACTTGCTTTCCCTTGTGACTCTGGTCTGCATCATTATTGTCGGAATAACACTGATCTAAATACATGTATCAGCTATTCTACCTGCCTGCCTTCTGTATCAATCAGATAAAAATTTTGAATTCACTGATCTCCCAACTAGCCAAGCAAAAGCAGAAGAGGACGTAAACTCTAGATGCCTTGGCTCTGCCAAGGAAATACTCTATTTCTTGGAATTTCTATCAGAATTTAATCAGATGCTGAGAAGGAAGTGCCTAGATTCTGAGCATCTGACATAAGTGAGAGTCAAAATATATTGTTGGACTTAAATTGAGATTCTATTCCAGGTCCAGAGCAATCTGGACAACAAATATCCAAATGTAATAAATCCAAAGTGTCATTTTTGTAGTTAATGTACCTATAGCATAAATAGTGGGTGTTTTGAAAGAATGAGTCCAAAAATGTGAAAAATTAATGGAAATATAACTATGCCTATTTGCGGTTTTAAATTTTTCATTAATTATTTAAATAAATGGATCTTGGCTGTACTTTTAAAAACATGACCAATAAAGGGGGCTCCTGGGATGCTCAGTTGGTTAAGCGTCTGCCTTCGGCTCAGGTCATGATATCAGCATCCTGGTATTGAGCCCCATGTCCGGCTCCCTGCTCAGTGGGGAGTCTACTTCTCTCTCTCTGCCCCTGCCTCCCCAACTCGTGCTCTCTCTCTTTCTCTCAAATGAATAAATAAAGCTTTAAAAAATAAAAAATAAAAAAACATGACCAATATGAAATCAATATTTACTTGAAAAATAAATCAATAGTTACTTTCCTATAAAAGGATTTTTCTTTATGGATGGAGTCAGAATATTTGTTCAAAAATAAGCTAGCTTTCTGCATTTTAAAGGATTCAAATTACACATAATTTATTGAAAAATTTAAGATCAAATTTTTTATACATGGCAATAAAAATAAGAGCATAGCATACTATGTCCCAAACACTATTCCAAGTATTTTATGGTATTATTCATTCAGTTAATTCATGATAACACCACGAGGCAGGTGCTTTTAGCACTCTCAGTTAAAGATGAGGGATCTCACAGCTAATCAATGACTCATTTGAACTTGAGCCTGGCTTCACTGTCTTTCACTGACCATTTTTTAGTACTTCTTTATAAGTATTGTATGTTTTTGGAGTTTGATCCAGCTAGGACTTTTGGTCTCATATTCACATTTATTGACATTTTTTATAGTGTAGTTTGAGGAAAGGCAAGTCAGAAGTAACTTGTACAGTATAAAATGTTTATGTCAATGCTTTCTGTATCTGCAGCCAAACAGATGGACTTCCAGCAAATCATTTCTAAATTTAATGATTAGAAATCCACTGTAAATACTAAATACCAATCAATCTATAATTGGTTAAAAAGTGTGTGTTTATAATTATTTTCATCTTAAACATAAGTTAGCTATGTAATGCTGGGACATTCTTACAAAGAGATTATGACCTAGTAAGGGGTATAAGAAATATGTAAAACAGTATTATAAAGTACTCCTGAAATTAAAAGATAGCATTAATTTTATCGTAATGCAAGATAACATTTGGTAATGTGTTTGTTGTGTGGTATTGACTACACACTACAAACAAAATGATGTTTATTGCTATCGGTCCCTTAATTAATTTTCATTCTCTGATTTAGGGGTTTTAAAATATTCAAAATCTCATTAGAGAGTCATGCAAGTTTTCTGTTGGCAACATGCATTGAAATTTTGCCCTTCTGCTTTTGAAATTAGTTTCTGTGGAAGAAATACTTGGAAAAAGTTTGATTACCAAAGCATACCAAAACTTAATTTTCAAATAACAATGTCTCTATGATATACAAAACAACATGAAAAAATTAAATATGATATTGATTGTGAGACCAGTTAGTTTTCTGGCCTCATTTTGTAAATTGATTGCTCCTTTATTATTTTTGTTGTCATTTATTAAGAGGTGGTGGTATCCATAGAAGCCTGTAATTTGCAGTTTGTACTTCACATAACTTGGGTTGTTTTCCAAATATCAGGCTCCATACAAGGGAGGAAATATTTTCCTATCTCAGTAATTTTCCACTGATATCCTTCAGAATTTATATCTTGCAACTTATCATTAGAGTTCTACTACCAATAAAGACCCAAACTAAGTTTTGAGGCAAGTAGTGCTTTAAAAAAATAAGAACTTGCAGTTGTATGAGTGAAAATTAATAACCCTAACTAGAGTATAAAGTATTTTTCTGTAAGCTATATAAAACAAATAGTACAGTAGGTCTAGTTTTAACCTGATTTGTAATTAGGAATGAGGAAACATTTTGCTCTTGAAATTATTAACAGTCTCAGAGGTGATCACTAAAATGTTCCCAGGTCTGTACCATGAACTGTACTTGGAAATGAACGCAAATGTCTATGACCACAGTTTCCCTTGAGCAACTTGCTTTAAAATTGAAATGCAAAGAAATAATTAACTGTACATGTTTAAAAGTTTATTTACTCAAAATGATACACATATAAATACTTCGCTTCTGAGTAATTCTTTTGCTTTTTAGTTCATAATTATGACAATTTACAAGTATTTTTCTCTGTGGAAAAAATAACAAAACTTTACATTGGTAACTCTTTTTGGAAATTTCCACACAATAAAATCAGAAAAATATTTCTTTAAATATATTTTTTAAGAAGCCTAATGCACATAACAGTAGTAGTCTCTTTTTTGCTGGGAAAATCCTAGTGACATGATGTAATCTGCACTCTGAGCAGCACTGGCCTCCTGTCCCAAATCTTCCTTTGGGGATGTGCTTGGGGATCACAATCTGGGCAAGGAGGGGGACGAAGTTATAGGTAAATTAATGAGAACTCAAAGTGAACGATCTTAAGCATCACCGAGTGACATTAGTGACACTTACCTTCCAACTCACTTGGGCTTTTTTGGATTCGTGCTTCCATGACCATATCATTCCAATCACTTGCTTTTTTTCAATAATGCTTTCTTCTCATATCAAATAATACATGATAGAACATCTGGAATAATACAGGAACAATAACATATATGTGTTGTGCATCTGTGAAATACAGAAAGGTACAAATGGAGACCAAAGAAATTCCCAATCCTATCATTCAGAGATAACCATTGTTAAAATTATTGTGTATTTCAGTCTAGTATTTTATTTATCTAACTTTCATCCTACATGAAAATTGAAATAATATCACATATAAAAATGTGCCTATTTCCTTTTGTATAACAAAAACTCATATTAAAAAGTATCCTTCAAAATCCTATTTTAGTGGCTGCATCATAAGGAACACTATCCATACTCCTATAAAAAAATGAGCAAGTAGATCTTGGCATACCTTTTCCAATATTTCTCTTAAAATTTAACAAATTCTATGCAGAGGTGCCTGGCTGGCTAGGGCATGTGCCTCTTGATCTTGGGGTTCTAAGTTTGAGCCCCACGTTAGGTGTAGTGATTACTTAAAAATAAAATTAAAAAAAATTCTATGCGAAGTTATTCATCAAAAATATTATCCCTTAAATTATTATTTTAGAATTATTAGAGGAGTCAAACTTTTCATATGGTTAATTGATATTGCACTTTTAAAAATTTAACTGCATTTATTTTATTGTAGATTTCGGTAACCTTTTTAATTTTAGATTAAGCTTTTTCTTAGTTTATTAAATTCAGTAATTTTTTCTTAATCTATCTTTTCATTTTTGCAGCAGTGAATTATGTCAAGTATTTATTTTATTTCAGAGAATCTGTATTATTTCTGGGAAAGAAAAATTTATATCAAATACAAATATCCAGAAGATCCCAACAAAATGCACACGTATTTTCAATTATATATAAACAAGTAAAATTGAATGATGTGGCCTACTCAGTTAACTTAAAATCACAAATGCTTGAAGTATTAACACTACTGCAAAGCATCGGTACTAACCAAAGCTAATATCTAAAAGACGTGTACAATTTTCTGAAACGTGTCCTTTAAAAATATGTGCAAATCTAAAGTAGTATTAAAAAACAAAAACAAAGCTGAACGGGTATTAATTTTCAAGCAGAATTGAACAATGTAGAGCATATACCGACTTTAATATCATATTATATATCATATTATATATACATGTATATGTGTACATATGGATGGAAATTGACTATGACACTCTTACTCCAGTGATAATTACATCTCAAGACTGCTTTTTAAAATTTCACCTTTTGAAAAAAAAGTTTAGATCCATGAATAGTTAAATGGAACATTCAGCCCTGTAAAGGATTAACAAAGAGAGTGAAACTTGATTCACATGGTTGAAGGTCCATATTGGATTTATTTATTTATCAGATCATACATTTAGTAAGTTGCTTTTGAACCCCTTCAATTGCAAGGTGCAGTAGTAGCTCTTAGACCCGTAGGGCTGTGAATTAGAACTGATGGCATCTCTAGTTGGAAATCACATATTTTTAGTGGAGTGTCTAGTTCATGTTTATATAAATGTCTCCAATTGTTTTAATCGCATTCATAGCAATGAGTCCATATTTCCACCGAGACTGGTAGGTAAAGTTTTTTCATCTTTTCCCCCCTCTCTTGTTAATACACTGAGGAATCAAGATTCATATCCATGGGTGAGATTCACAGACGGGATTTCATATCTGTGATTGGCAGTCTAAATGAGATTCACGGTCAGACATACAGCACCACTGGCAGAGATAGAGAATCAAATGAAAAGTCAGGGGATAATGGCCAGTTGTGCTTATCATTCTCTTTCTTCCCTGCTTTCAGGCAGAAACACACTCCAGCGGCTGTCACTCACTCATTACTAGGGCTGTCTCTGCCTGGGCTGGGAGTGACACAGAGGGATACTGCCGTCTGAATTGCTAAGTATCCCTTAGGCAAAGACAATAATTAAAATATTCTGATTTCGAGATGGTAATCTTTTTGGCCTAGCACTGTGGTATAAGTGGATAAGCAAACAGAATAAATTGTTAGTACTGTGCCACACCAAGTGAAGCATGTCTTCCTTTTGTCATTTAGTTCTTTCTGCCACTTCTATGTAATATGGCCATGTGCGTGCATATTAATATGTGGCATATTTACATACATGTACAGTATATAATTTTGATGTGCATTGTTATGTATCAGTAAAAGAGAACTTTGTAATAAGCATATTCATACTATTGACTAATTGTTCCCAGGCACTTGCTAGACATAATATCTCTGAGGTCAAATTAAATATAATATGTTCTTTTTGCATTTGTAGGTGTGGGAGCAGTTAAATGAGGCTGAATTAATATCTGCAGAATTTCTCCTTTAGCCTAACACAGGGCTAGTATTTTCAGTTTATTTCACTGAATTCTACAAAAATTTACTCTATCAGTATTATTATATCTAAAGCATAATTAAAAATACTTAGTTTCCAGAAATTATGTAATTTTCCAGAAATCAAACAGCCAATACAAGGTAAAATTAAGATTTCAGCTGGGTTTTCTCTGACTCCTAAACCTATGCTTTTTCAGATACAAGTTGATTAAGCTGATGATGGACTGAGGATGGATTTATGGGTCTAAGAGTGTCATTGTTTCCCAAACAGTGAGGTGTTCTTTATAGTATGAGAAGGCTAGCCTTGTTTAGTCAAGAATTTGTAAACATTAAGAAACCAATTTTTTTTAAAGATTTCATTTATTTATTTGAGAGACTGAGTGAGTGAGAGAGAAAGCACAAGCAGGGGGAGGGGCAGAGGGAGAGGGAGAACGAGACTCTTCCGCTGAACAAGGAGCCCGACGCAGGGCTCGATCCCAGGACCCTGAGATCATGACCTGAGCCGAAGGCAGACGCTTAACCCACTGAGCCACCCCGGTGCCCCAAGAAACCAATTTGATGTGGTTCCTCGGTCCCTCCTCACACTCCCATCCAGTTGTATTAAAATGTACAACGTTAATTCTACTTGTTCATCTGATTGGCTTAAAGTTATTTCACTTCTTTGACCTTTCATGTGTTCTATAAACTTACCTTAGTGGTAGAAGAGTAGAATTTCTCAATCTAGGACAATTGTATAGAATTCAGAGGTCACAGATTCAAATGCCTATGGCTTTCACAGCTATGTGCAGATTAGGTTGGACAGGAAAGAATAGTGAGTGGTGGGCCTGTTATGAATTGGATAAGCTCCTCCTGAAGGTGTTCAGATCCACTTAGAAACAAAAATGTCTCAGTCGAACACAACACTTGGATATGAATTAATTCAACCCAGGTTGCAAGTGTACAGTACTTTGTGTTCACTTAGTGAACACTTTAATGTGCGTGGCTATTTTAAGCACATCAAAAGTTAGTGTAATACTAAAATATTATCAGAATTCAGTTAAATGTTCCATTTCCTTAATTATTCCTTCTGTGAATTATTTTCCAGGAGATTGAAGCAGCATAGTCGCTGATACATGTCTTCAGAAATACTCCGTGAGGGGTGCCTGGGTGGCTCAGTCGGTTAACGGACTCTTGATTTTGGCTCAGGTCATGATTGCAGGGTCGTAAGACTGAGCTCCCTGTGGGGCTCCTTACTCAGTGCAGAGTCTGCTTGTTCCTCTCCCTCCAANTGCAGAGTCTGCTTGTTCCTCTCCCTCCGATCCTCCCCCCACTCTCTCTCTCAATCTTTTCTCTCAAATAAATAAATAAATAAAATCTTAAAAAAAAAAAAGAAATACTTCTTTAACCATAAAATAAGAAGGCAAACCAGGATTCAAGACCTCTTTCAAGGTCATATATGGTTATGCCTGTTTCATAAATGAGAAATTTAAGTCACTAGGGAAATAAAAATATGCTATAAAACATTTCTAAGAAATTAAATCACATGCGTCAGAGGTCTAGCCCTTCAAAGTTGATACTAGAAATTATAAAGGTTATAAAGGATATGGGATGTTCTTTGCAGGGGTGGTAAAATGAGAGAAACCATCAAGCTTTTGCATGGAGATACCCCTGGAGTTTCCTGAAGCTTACACTTTGGGGGTTGATTTGGCCTTTGTGGCTGGCCAGGCTGTGCCTTCTTCTCCTCTTCTCTGTGTTTGCCCCCCTGAAGGTGTGTTCTGGGGGAAGAGTCCTTCCATGATGGAGCAGTAGAAGAGGACCTCTGGGTCAGAAGTTTTTACATGTGGTTCTTTTCTCTTTCCTAGAACTCCCCTGACCACCCATGATGTCCTGGTGGCCTCACTGTGTGTGTATTAAGCAGTACTCAGACTGCTCAGCATTTGCTTCCAGTGAATATCCAGGCTCTGTGGATTACTTCTCCATCTTTCATTTTGCTTTACTATTTCTCCTTATTCAGCAGTGCAGTGTGAATAGATTGGATTATAAGTTAATGCAGACCTATGGGTTGTTGCTAGGACAAAAAAGGCAGGCTTTGTTTGGGGAATGACATTTGTTCTCCAGTTTTCCCCTGGAAACATAAGAGCCTTTCCTTTTTAAGCAGATTTTTTCATTCTGAAACCATGGTAAACATTTCCAATTGATTGGGTAGGCACAGTGTACCTTTCAGGGACTCTGCTGCTGGTGGGGAATCTTCAGCTGAGCACACACTCATGTGTTAACTATCTTGCAGGAGGCGATCGAGATCGGATGACAGCAAACCATGAGAGCTACCTCCTTATGGCGAGCACCCAGAATGATATGGAAGACTGGGTTAAATCCATCCGCCGAGTCATATGGGGACCTTTCGGAGGAGGTGAGTATATATAGAATTATGGAAGAATGGAAAGGGAGGCCAAACCTGTTCATCCTTGCCCTCCCAGGTGATGTTACTATGAGCTCCTATTTTCTTTTCTTTTCTTTTTTTAAAATATTTTATTCATTATTTGAGAAGGAGAGAGAGAGGGAGCACAAGCAGGGGGAGCGGCAGGCAGAGGGAGAGGGAGAAGCAGGCTCCCTGCCAAGCAGAGAACCCAACACGGGGCTCCATCCTAGGACCCTGGGATCATGACCTGAGCTGAAGGCAGACACTTAAGCGACTGAGCCACCCAGGTGCCCCTGAGCTCCTATTTTCAAATGGATGACTATTAAAATAAATAGTAAACTATTCCATATTATTGGACATACATCTAAGTAACTCTCAGAAGTTTAATTTAAATAAAATATCATCATTAACCAACTTTATTCTATGAAAATCTTGAATTATAAAAAGGGATGATGTATTTTTTGTTTTGGATTTTTCCATTTCACTAACAATAAATAGTTACAGGAATGGTACTGTAAATGTACATTAGTTAAGATTATACAGTTATGGGGCAAAAAAATTTTTGACGAGTATTGGGAACCTAGCCTTGAGATGATCAGTGATATTGAAGAAAAATGGCAAAGTTCTAGATGAGAATCTGATTATTACTAGAGTAACAAAATGCTTTATGATCAGGCATTTTGTTTGTGGATTTGATAAATTTTTAAAAATCTTAGTTAATACAGTTTTGAGAATGCACTAAACTAAATGGTACTATAAATAGAACTAAAAGGAGAAAGAAGGTAAAAGACATGATCTTTGTCTATCAAGGATTATAAAATAAACAGATATGACATAAACAAACTACATAAATCAAAAATTCAGTAAGTGGAACCAAAATGATAAGGACTCAAAAAAATTTGTCTATAACCAACATGCATTTCCCAAAATATAAAGCCTAATTATTTTATGTTCATGAAGTAAAAATAAATTGTATTAAATCAAATTCATACTTAGCAAACCAATTATAATTCCAATATTTATTTTATATTCTCTTTTGTGTATTGTCAGCACCCTGAATTGACAAGTGAATTTTTTTTCCCTTAACATCTTAGATACTTCTTAGGCTGACTCACCACTTTGTATTTCAGCATAGCTTCAAAGGTGTGTACTTTAAAAAGTTGGAAAGTTAGGTTTCACCAGGTGAATGATACAGGTCTGCAGAGTGTCTGTTTTCTAATAGTGCCTTCTGTTGGGGAAAGGGGTGGTTCCTCACCAGGGTGACCGTTCATCCCAGTTTGCCTGGTAACAGTCTGGTTTACGATTGTTGTCCCAGGATAATCATTGACAGTGTTGCTTTTCACTTTCATGGTGTCGTAGTTTTGGTGACAACTTATAGGGTCACCCTATTTATATACTAAAATGGCTAAGGGACTATGTAGAACATTTGAAAAGACCTGTGGGCTGAGGTGCCCCCTACAACATTAGCAAAGGATGGCTCACGATTGCTCATGAGACACTTACTCACCTGCTAGAGGTTTGCTGATAGCTCCAGAGCCAGGAATTTGTGGGGTGCCTGAAGATGTGTCTTTTCAAAGTTCCTGTCATTTCTAAAGAGTCCCCCCCCATTATCAAATTTCTGGGGCTTCTGAGGTTAGGATGATCCTTAATATCTGTCGAAGGAAGTATTTTTGTTTGGCATTACTTTCATGAAGTGTGCCATTTTCTCCCTTTCCTCCTCTTCCATCTGCCCTTTTTTCAAGAAAATTGAATGAGATCCAATTAGCTTTATTAAATCAGTAGCCACAGAGCCACTACTAATGGCTCAGGAGTCCCCGAAGTTATCCCAGTGGGACTAGACAAGGGCTATATATAAATCTTCAAATTTATGAACTTGGAAGGGAGCTCTGGTACTTGATCGGTCTGTGTACAGTCGTTCTCCCCTGATCTGGGGTTTCTCTTTCAGCAGTTTTCAGTTACTCGCGGTCAAGCACGGTCCAGAAGCAGGTGACGTTCCTTCCGATCTATCATCAGAGGGGCGATAGTAACCTAATGCCATGTCTCACTTCCTTTCATCACGTAGGCGTTTTATCATCTTGCATCACTGCAAGAAGAAGGGTGAATACATTACAAGATATTTTGAGAGAGAGTGACCACATGCGTGTAACATTTACTACAGTGTATTGTTATAATTGTTCTATTTTATTATTAATTTCTCACTGTGCTCAATGTATAGATTAAACTTTATCATAAGTATATATCTAAGGAAAAAATATAGTATATATAAGGTTCAGTACTATTCCCAGTTTCAGGCATCCACTGGGGGTCCTAGAATATATTTCCTGTGGATAAGAGGGGACTACTGTACTTTATCCTATGAAACGAGCTTCAGGGATTTTGTAAATGCCTGATTCAAATTTACTTGTAAAGAGATATATTTTAGCATAGAACACTTACCATAGAAGCAATGCTCCAATAAAAACTTTTCTGCCCTTTTTGTTTAATTGAAGAGTAATGTGAGAATGCAAGGCAAGCTTTTAAATTACTCATTCAATTTGCAATGAATCGTTTGTGGTCCAACTGAACATTAGCATTTTTTAAAGTAAATACAGAATATAGAAACAAACTGAATATTGACATTGGTAGAAGATTTCAACTGTCACCCATAATCTAGGGTTTGAAATGTTCGTATTAATAAACTCCCCTCTGTTCATTGATTGCATTTTAAAGAAATATTACAAATTTGAGTTGCAAGCAAATGTACATAGCTAAAAACCCTTTTATTTACCTTATATATTAGGAGTACACCTAACATTTGGTTGGAAAAAAGTTTTCTGCTGATAAAGCATCTTTTAAAACCACTGTTTTAATTCAATCCCACATTTTGTGGATTAGGTCATCGAGACTGAGAGAGGGTGACTAATTTGCCATATATCAGTCACACTGGGAGTAACAGAACTAGGAAGGAAACTTGCGAGCTCCTCCTGCTTTCTCGCACAATAATGTGATCTATGACATGTACTGTGGGAATGAAAAACCACAATTACAAGCCCATGCCTTACAAATAGTATATCCTTCAGTATATGAAAACAAAAATTTTAAAATTATGCTAATTAAAATAAATATGGTTTTTCAAGTCCTTCAAAAATACCTGAACTGAGACCATCAAGAAAGTGAAAATATAATCAACAGATTGGGAAGAGGTATTTCCAGACCACACATCTAATAATGAACTTGTATCCAGAATTTATAATGAACTCCTACAACTCAAAAAGTGGAAATGCCCAAATGTCCATCAATGGACTAATGAGTCCATAGAGTGTGGTATATCCGTACTCGGGGTTATTATGCGGCCATAAAAAAGCAATGAGGTACTGATACCTGCTACAGTCTGAATAAACCTTGAAAACATTATGCTAAGTGGAAGAAGCCAGTCACAAAAGGCTACATAGCATGATTCTGTTCATATGACAGTACAGAACAGGGGTGCCTGGGTGGCCCAGTTAGTTAAGTGCCTGCCCTCAATGCAGGTCATGATCCCAGGGTCCTGGGATCCAGCCCCGAGTCCAGCTCCCTGCCCAGTGGGGAGCCTGCTTCTCCTTCTCCCTCTGCCACTCCCCCTGCTTGTGCTCGCTCTTTCTCTCTCTCTGTCAAATAAATAAAATCTTAAAAAGAAAAAGAATGTACATAATGGGGAAAACTATAGAGACAAAAAGTAAATTAGTGGTCACTTAGTGCTGGGATGGGAATGTTGGAGGGGGTAGGTGATAGCCCAAGATATGGGATTTCTTTTTGAGGTGATGAAAATGTTCTAAAATTGACTATGATGATGGTTGTATATATCTGTGAATATGCTAAAAATCATTGACTTGTACACTTGAAATGGGTGAATTCTAGGATATGTGGATTATATCTCAAAAATGTGTTAAAAAATTTCAAAATTGCCATTAATTGCATTTCATAAGAAAATACATTTCTCCTCCCTATCTTAGTTATGGAACCCAAGACTCTATTAAACCTAAACGAGGGGCGCCTGGGTGGCACAGCGGTTGAGCGTCTGCCTTCGGCTCAGGGCGTGATCCCGGCGTGATGGGATCGAGCCCCACATCAGGCTCCTCTGCTATGAGCCTGCTTCTTCCTCTCACACTCCCCCTGCTTGTGTTCCCTCTCTCACTGGCTGTCTCTATCTCTGTCGAATAAATAAATAAAATCTTTAAAAAAAAAAAAAAAAAAAAAAAAAAACCTAAACGAAGACCTCTTAGATTCCAGTCTCCTTCCCAATGCTTAAATATTGTTGTGGCCATTGATTAAATAGAATCTGCAAAGACATTTGGAAGGTGACATATCACTCTGATATATGATTTCTGTATACCTCCTTCGGATACATTTTAAATGTGCTTGTTAAATAGAAAGGGCCTTTCACTACCTGCACTGCATTGTCACAGCCTATTTTTAAAAAGTTAAAATTTTTCATGAGACACCTAAGCTTATGCTTGTTCAGGTTGCATACACATGTAAAATATTCCCCCTTTACCATTACAATAATAAGACATTCAATGAAAAATAGGAGACCCCCAGGAGCTTGCCAAGCTTTTCAGTCTCTTAGAAATGAAGACCTGTAGGGCTTTGGAATTATAGGCCTTTTCTTTTTATTAAATAAAGCAAACTTACAACAGATAATCAGATAAGGGAAGGGAACCAATGGAAATGGAAGAAGTGGACATTTGCTTAACAACCTAGCCTGATAAGAAAATTCAGTATTGAATCTAGATACTTCCAGCTTTGTATGATCGGCTTAAAACCACTTGTAAACAATCGCTTCCCCATTAATAATCCCATTAATAATGCTGAGAAACACACGGTTTCTGCCTAAAAGTCAAATCTGAAATTTAGGATGTCAAAGCATTTATTTAGCTTTGGAAAAGTTTAGGTTTGTTTTGCTTGTTTATGTTTGCTTTTTTTTAATACTGTTTTTTTTTCTTTTTAAAGATTTACTTATTTATTTGAGAGAGAGAGAGAGCACAAGTGGAGGGAGGGGTAAAGGGAGAGAGAGAATCTCTAGATTCCCTGCTGAGCGCGGAGTCCCATGTGGGGCTCAATCCCAGGACCCTGAGATTATGACCTGAGCTGAAATCAAAAGTTGGACGCTTAACCAACTGAACTACCCAGGCACCCCTGCAGTGTTTTATTGTTTTGGTTTTTGGGGGATTTTTTTTTACAATTCTTTTCAATTGTTTTTGAGGCAATGTGTATGGAAGTGCCAAGCCCATCGTATAACCTCATTGAGTGTTCATTAGATTTGAGTGTTTTGCCTAACTCTAACTACTAACAAAATCAGGTTCTCCCCATATTTCTGTCTCCTTACAAAAAGAGTTCAGTCAGAGACCCATTGATGCAGTAAAAATACTGAGTGTGAGTAATCTTCATGATGAATAACTGGCATATAGTCAAGCAAGGGTTAATTAAGCGGTGATGTGGTCTTGCTTCTGACACAGACAGCTGTGTGATCTTGGATAAGGGGTATTACCCCCCCAGACTTTCAGTTTGCTTGTTTGTGAAATCAGAAAATTAGACAAAACCATTAACTGAGATTTGTTCTAGCTCCAAAGTCCTGGGATTACGTGTGTTCCCTCCATGCCAATGCTCAGGTCAGTGAGGTTTTCAGTTGGCTGAAGTGCCTCTCAGTCCAGCCTTGCCGCTGTCTTGTTTATACTGAGTTATACTCTGTGCTTCCTTCTTTTGCTAGTAGTATGCTGTGACACTGAAGGCAAGAACAAATTTGAACCATTGGGCAGAAATCACTACTGATGATTCCTTCTGTGACAAACTATTACCTATCTGGGCATGCTGGTCAGAGAAATGATGTTTCTAAAGGGAGCGCCTTTGCAGTATTCCTCACAGTTTTGTACCGTGCCTGTCAAATGGCTTGGAAGGAACGCAGAGACCTTGGGGGTCAGTTGGGGTTAAAGCACTAGCAGCCCGAAATCTGCTCATGGAACAGAGAGGTGGATGAATGATTAACCCAGCGGGTCAATTGTTCAGTGAGTGGGATTGAGAGTGTTGGTGGACATGGGGGCTGGGGCGGACAGGGTGCGTGCAAAAGCAGAGGAGAAAGTTGAAAACCGGATTGGTTTTCAAACTGTAACCCAAGAAATATATATGTATGTGTAAATATGCAAGCACACCCATGAGTTGATTTGAGTTGTTTTATGGTCCAGGTCCTTTGTTACCAGATGGAGACTATTTTTCTACTTCACAGACATGCACATGTGTACGAGTCCGCACACATATGTTTTAGTGATATGCATATTGAAGTCAGCACTCACCAATAGATGGAATTGCAAAATCTCTGAAAAAGTCTTGTCTAGGAAGAGAATAAATGCAGGAGGGGGGGTAAAAGCTTACCCCCTTGGAGTTGGTTTCTGGTGCCATTTGCTTTCTGGAACGGCTGAGGCAGCCAGCTCTGAAGGCGCTGCACAGACAGGGGCAGGGAAGTGAGCACAAAGTCAGAGGAGGAAGGAGGAAGAAAGGGCTTGCACGCCCTGTGGCATTCTGCCTCCTCCCCTCATTCTGTTGTGACTGCACCTGCTGCATGTGACCAGCGGGCACTGAAGGCAGCCGCAGCCACAGCTCGGTGACGAGGCAGCTGCCGCCGTGCCAGCTCCCGCCCAGCCCTCATTGAGAAAAGGGGAGCCGGAGCCGGAGGAGGGGGAGGAGAAGCTCCCTGCAGAGCTGCCTCCTCCACAGATCCCAGGAGGCCCCTTGGAAGGGGCACTCAACTGTTCTGACGCGGAGATTCCCTCGGAAGCCCCGGGAGTTTGGAGACAGAAGGGAAAAGGGAGAAGCCCGCAGAGAGCATCGAAGGATGTGGGGTGCTGTAAAAGGAACTGGGGAGTCCTTTGAAAAGAACCTATCATGCGCTGAAATGCTTTCTGGAGAAGGTGCCATTATTTGCCTCCCCTTTTGCTCAGCCGAAAGGAGCCAGCAAGGACGGTCCTGAAGTGTTCCTCAGGGGCCTTTTGGTCATTGTTCCTTTTTCCCCTTGCACAGGACTGTTTGCTGACCTTTCCAGAGGAATCTCAGTCCCCCCAGTTCCAGCTGAGAAGACAGTTCTTAATAAAAAAAAAAAAAAAACCTCCTGCTGTTTGAATGGGAGGTGCAGCGCGCTTGCTGCAGTCCTCTTTGCTGTGACATTTTGGAATGTCTGCAGAAACTTAAAAACAAAACAAAACACCAAAACCTTAAAACTCCTTGGATTAGGCAAGAGAAAAGGAAGTGTTTTGTTTGTTTGTTTGTTTGCCAAAACAAGAAGTAAAGGAGAGGTGATAACTTATCCCTGATCCAGGAGCTGGATGATAAAAGCCTTCGAGTTATAGGAGTCAGCACTTGCACCCTAACAAATAAACATGAGAAGGAGTGGCTGTGGGGTATCGCGCAGAGGCCGGTCTTAAAAGAAGCCTGAGACTGGCTCGGAACTTCGGGCCTGTATGATGCCTGAAGACCGAACTACTGGGGGACGGCCCTCAGGTGCCTTAGCGTCAACTCCTTTCATTCCTAAAACTACGTACAGAAGAATCAAACGGTGTTTTAGTTTTCGGAAAGGTAGGTAGATGATCTGTTCATGTCCGTTTAAAAAATATACATTATATTCGCTGGGGCTTTAAGGTCAGTAGATATTCAGATAAAATGGAAGTTTGAAAACCAAGAGATTAGAACTGTAGAGGAGTGATTGATGTGTGTCTCTGCTTGCCTATATTTATTTTTCAAGGTTCCTATTGATCGGTTTATGACTGAATGGGCTGGGTAGGTGGGGCTTAAAGAATGGAAGTCCTATGGGGATCACCTTGACCGACTGAAAGCCCGCGAGCTGGCCTGGCCCTTCTGGGAGGAGGGGCCAAGGCGACCTTGGGCTGCTGCCAGACCCAAATCAAGAAGCCATGTTGTGAGTTCTTGAAATCAGTCCCTCTCAAATCCTTGTTCTCTGCTCCCATCACATCAGTTTTGTTCTGGCTGCCTGTGCTTGCCTCCCCTCCCCTGCTGAGAAAATTTGAATAATTAGGTTATCTGTAGTGACCCCTTTTCAGGAGCCTTTTGACCATATTGACTAAAGAAGTAGGAATCACCTTGACTTTCCAAATACATCAAAAGGTGGCATTGGCAAAGGCCAAAGATACGAGCTATCAGGAACAGGGAGTGGGAAAATCCAACAATTCCTGATCAATAAAAGAAGCTATGCATTTCACAATTGATTTGTGTAAGGGGAGTTATAGGGTACAGCATAGGTAAAATAAAATGCTTTTAGAAAATATTTATGTATCAAAATATTTTTACATGTCCTTTTGCTTTAAAATGGGGATAATTAAGTGACGTGATTATTTAATTTGGAACTAGGTAGTTATAATTTAATGTCATGCATAGTAAGCTTATAATTTGACCAGGAGCAGATATGACTAGCATCTAAGGTTCTTTCTCCCTTTTTCTTTGATCTGCCACCTATTAATTAACCCTTTCTACTAACCAACAAAAAGAGAGAAGAAAACAAAGTTAGGAAAAAAACAAAAAAACAAAGCAAGATATGGAAGGAACTTTTTAAAGACTAAACCTTGTTCCTTCTGAGTCTTTCTCTTTGAACAGTTAAGATCTGCCTATGATCATTATCATATATTATTAGCAAGGAACTTAGGTTTAATTTATATTCCTCTCTCATCCACAAAGGTAATTAAGTGAGAGATACATGCCTCATATTCTATAGATCTTTAGAGATTTCATGGTTACTGTCAAGATTGCATCATTGACAGAGAAATTGGTAACAATAGAAATTGAAAAAAAAAAAAGCTAGGGAGTCATTGCTTAAAGGACTTTCTCTCTTTTTCTAGCTCTTCCAGCCCTCAGCAACTAAAGTGAGTTTGTCCAAACATGCAAAGAAGGTCTACTTTTCCAGGCTATTGCCACTCATTTATTAACATGAGATGTTCTGGGGACATTTAATGTATCTTTGAAGCACAGAGCAAGGTGTTTTTGACCTTTTCCACCTTCCCTCCAGTAGTGGAGCATAGCGTTATCTGCAAGAATCCTGCCTAAGATTACTATTCATTATTACTATTCATTATGCCCTCTTCCCTTTCTCCTTAAATACCAGAGAGGGAAGGCAGTGTCTGTGGAGAGAATCCCCCTGGGCTGGCAAATGGCTACCACAGGAGTGGGGAACAGCTTCCACCTATCATCTCTTGTGGGTTATTTTTAAACTAGTGTCCTGTCCTGTGCAGTTTTAGTAATCTGAGGAATGTTCAGCACACGAGTCAAGGATTAACAGATTTCTAATTTACAAAGCTGTATTCTGGTTCCTGTCAGAACCATAAAGGAGAAGAGGAGCGAGAGCATGGATTTGTTTTCAGTTTCCTTCCCCTTTAGCCAGAGCTGGACTGCACACCAGGCTCCCCCCTTCCCGGGAGGCTCTGGGAGCAGAGCAGCTCCCGCGTGCAGCGCTAATCACTCCAGCCGCAGGGGCCTGACTCACTGCGGTGTTTACATCTTTATTTAAGGTCCTGCCCTGAAAAGAATGGACTTTTCTTTCGATCCTGGGTCCCCAAACCATGCTACCTTAAGAAGAGAGTGTTCTTTTGTGCTTTGTTTCATCTCCTGGGTACTCAAGTAGTTGGAGAAGTGGACCCGTTTCTGCTTTCCTCAACCAAGCCTGTTGGAGAGCATCGGCTTAAGTCATTTCAATGCAAGCAAAAGGGAGAGTGCATGATTCATGGAAAAGCCCCCAGAAGCAAAGAATGTTGACGTGGCTGCTTTTCCTGAGCCACATTTAAAACATCTTTTTTTTTTTTTTTTTTTTTTTTTTTTTTTTACCATTGTCAAGTGTAAGCCAACAGAAGCGGAGACTTGCCGCTTTCGAAATGCCCTAAGAATGAAGTGTGGAGTTGAGTTAAAGTTTCCAGAGGCCTGGTGGTCATGCAGCCTGCATGCTGGGCAGGCCCTAACTGACGTCTCAGGGTTGTTTCCTCTTCCAGATCCCTTTGGTCCTTTACTGTCCTTTTCATCCATTTCTTCGTTTGGGTACTAATACAGATCACTGAAAATGTTTTCCCAGTTTGAAAGATCTAGGAACCGAGAAACATTTCTTAGGCAGGAAGCTGGGGATGGTAATGCTTTGGATTTATGTTTTGGAGAGAGAATGATTCCAATGTATTTTACCCTGTTGATTTGGAGACTACATATGTAATTTTTTTTTTTTTTAACCTCTAGAAGACTAATAGCTAGTATGGGAAGCATAACCAACCTTTTGATTACCTGGAGGTGCATACTACCTTGGTTCCCGAATGTTCATGTTCATTTCTGGTCATAATAGGCTAGCTAGCTGATTTAAGGTTGCTATGCTCACAGGACACACTGAAGTAATTTTTAAAATTCTAACTGCATCTTGTTTTGGGTTTTTTTTGTTTTATTGTTGTTCTTTTTCTGTTTTTTTTCCTGAGGCGCTCTCCTCTCAGAGATAAATCATCATTCATTCTCTAGAGCTTCTCCCCTAAACCGTAACCAGTGAGTGGCCGTGCACTGTTGCTTCTTCCTTCCTTATAGACTTCCAGCTGCATTTCAGTTTCTATCGCCTTAGTTCTCTGTGCCTTTATTGCTTCAGGCACACAACTTATTTTGACCTAGGAAGAAGCTCTTCAAAACAGCATCCATCCTCCCTTGTTTCCACCCTAATGTTCTTCATAAATTCCTACCACACACAGGCCATCAGTAAAGCACTGATCAATTGGTATTCCTGAAATAGTATTCTCAAGCGTCCCACAGCTCAGATATTTTTATGAGTCCCTCTTGCTCCCGGGAGGAAGTCCTAACTGTTTCATGTAATTATCAAGGCCTTCTAACCAATTCCATCTATTCCCTGGAGAATAAACTCCCAGTTCCCCAGACTGTCCCCTCTTTCTCCCTAAACACATGTCCCACGCCACTTCTTTGCTTTTTTTCACTATGCTATTCTCCCTGCTCTGTTCAAACTTTATGCTTCCTTCTAGGCATTGTTGGCTCTCATTTCTCATCAAGCCTTCTCTGTTCACCCAAGCCTTCTGTGTAGTCCTTATATTTCTTATCTGCTGCCACATGGCCACCTTATCTTCATAGCCATCCTTAAGTGCTTTATATACATTTATGGTAAAAGATAGGATAGATAGATCCCAGATCTGCCACTTTCCAGATCTGCACCTAGCATCTCTGAATTGGTTTGTAGAAGGGAGACCTCCTTGCAGAATACTTGGAATGTCAATTAAGAAAATACATGTAAATTGCACAGCTTGATACCCACACGTAAATGGTGTCTGCTGGTCTGAGAGCTAGGCCACTAGGCCACTGTGCTGGCATTATTACACTTACTAGTTTTTCCAAGACTTTATTTTCCTTCCTCCTTCTCCACTCTGACTACAAAAAGAATCAAGATCTACCAAACATTCACTGGTTATTATAGATTCGGAGCTCCGGGGATTACAAGATTTCTATCCATATACGATTTTTTGGTTGCTTAGAGAATGTTGACGATAGACTGAAGTAAACTTTGGCTGTCTTTGTTACTGAGTTCTGTACTAAATTGGATGTCTTTTATCTTGATTTGTCTATTTATCGTGGCCGAATGTTCATTTTTAATTAAAAATTATTATAATCCTGGTGATACCAAGTCTTGTTCTGCTAGCAGGATTGTAGTAAGCAGAAAGTTAAGTAAAAGCAAATTCTCTATATGGCTTTGTATGTGATCTATAGGAGGAAAAGGACAGGAACTCTGAGAAATCATGACAGCAGAGAATTTGAGTAATAATGGAAAAGTTTAACTTCTGGCTTTTCATCAGCACACTACAGACTTTTTTGTTTTCAAGTTTTTATAGAAATCAGTGTCACAGCCTGAGAATTATTGATAAGTGTCAGTTTACACTGGAGTTACTCACTCATTTCCGTAACTGAAGGAGTGAAGTAGCTTGTTTTAATGCACACATTAGTTCCACAAATGTTTATGGAGCACTCGATCCTTACCCACTTTGGTATTAAGTTCCAGGGACATAAGCAAGAGCGTTTGCTTATCTGTCCTGGCGCATTCAGGCTGCTGGAACAAAATACCATAGACTGTGTAGCTCACACACAACAGAAATTTATTTCTCACAGGCTGGAAGTCTGAGATCAGGCTGGTATGGTTGGGTTCTGGTGAGAGACCTGTTCTGGGTTGCAGACTGTCAATTTCTTGTTGTACGCTCAAGGGACAGAATAGGAAGGAGCAAGAGAGCTCTCTGGAGCCCTTTTACCAAGGCACTAATCCCATTCAGGAGGGCTCCACCCTCGTGACCGAATCAGCTTGCAAAGGCCCCACCCTAATACCATCACCTTAGACAGTAGGTTTTCAACCCAGGAATTTGGAGGGGACACAGACACTCAGACCATGGCTTTGTGGGAGAATGGAGTCTGAGCTGTGGAGTCCTTCAGATCCCGCACCAGTCTCAGTTCAGTCCTGGTGTCTGTGGCACCTTGGGAAATTTTCCTACTCCTCTCTGGCTTTTTTGGATAGACACATCGTCTACAGCTGTTATCCAATATTATTTATAATAGTAATTACTGTAAAATAATTATTTTTATTGTAGTGATTGTAAAAGTACAATCCTTGTTTGACTGGTGAGAGAGAGTAGTCCAGTACAGATAGGCGTGTAAACAAATAATTACAAAGCAATGCTAAGAGACTGAAGCAGAAACATATCAAGCTTTGGGTCTGGAGCTATGAGGGAGTGTTAGTAAAGAATTTACACAGGAGATGATATGAATTGAACCTTGCAGAATAAGTTTCCTTAAGCTGACTCATGATGGCAAAACCTACCTTCTAGAAGGAGGCCTGAAGATATGATAAATCATATTTCACTTAGGAACAACTAATAGTGCGGTATAGACAGAGAGAGTGTTGTTTGTGAGCAAGCAGTAGAAATGAGGGTGGGTATGGCGCAGGGCCTGGCACACTGTGGGCGTCACCTAAACATTTGTTGATTGAATGGCAGATAAAGAGGCCGAGATCAGAATGTGGAGACTTTCTATTGCGTGAAAAAGAGTTTGGTTGGCAAGTGGGCAGCACTGGAAGAAATAAAGCAAAGGAATGTCATGATCCAATTTAAATATTATGAAGATTACTATGGCAGCACTTGCCTGAAATAGATACTCTGCTCTTCAAAAAAGCACTGAAGAAATATTGAGGATCTAGCCTAATGTAGTGACAGTGAGTTTGGAAGGGACCCATGGTGACTAAGTGAGGATCATGAAGGAAGGAGGAATTTAGGCTGACTCTCAAATGGCACTTCAAATGTTCAGGAGGATAACCAAAACTAGGATTACAGGAAGTAGAACAGGTTTTAAAGAAAAGGTGACTTTGTTTTAGAAATTCTGAGTTTGGGAATGTTTTGAGATAGCTATGTTGAAGGGTCTAACGGGCACTTAGAAATCCAATGCCAAGGATTCTAAGAATGGCCCAAACTGAGATACAGATCTGGGAATAACTGATAGACAGTGAGATTACATGTAGTCAGGCAAAGAAATTGTGTCAAGTAGCATAAAAATAGGGCTGAGGACAGAACCCAGAGGACCAACAAATTTATGAGAAGAGTGTAGTAAGTAGCACAGTCAAGAAGGAGATTGATAAGAGTATTCTGGAAGGCAAGAACTATGTAACACATGAAAAGCGTCAGGAAGAAGAGTGACACTGACAGTTTTAAAGGGAGTGAGGCATGAAGTAATACAAAGAGTAAATTTGGCTTTCAATGATTTGGCAACTAGGAAGTTGCCGATGACTATAGAAAAACCTTTTTTAGTAGAATGACTGTCAGAGTCCAAATTGCAATAGGTTTGCAAAAGGACAGAAAGTGATGAAATGGAGCCAGGGTTATACTTAACTGGGAACCAAGGAGCAAAAAGAATAAATAATTGCGAGGCACAGAAAATCCAAGAAGGTTTGGCTTTGTGTTTGTTTATTCATATTTAAGATCAGTGGAATATGAATACATTTATCTGATCACACTCAGTTAACTTCACAGGCTGCCTCTAGCTATTGAGTGTATATATCACCCATAAAGGAGGAACCTCACAAATCCTGAAGGAGATTTAGATATCTCTCTCTCTCTCTCTCTCTCCAGTTGGAACAGCCTCCCACAGGTATAATAAAATCACCTCTGTAATTTACCTTCTCAGCCCTGTGAAAAGTCACCTCCTTGGTGATGCTTTATGACACCATCAATGTACTTCCAAGGGAAGTACACATGATGTACCTTTGTCAGGTAGTGTGAAACCTCCCCTGGAATTTAAATGGACATAGCTAGAACCGTTTGCATGACTCACATCACAGAGTATATCCTTGTTAATAATCTACTAGTCAATGTGTCCTTTTGCCCATGCTGCTAGTTGGGGATAGGCTCATGACCTTTGTGCTTTCTTGTTAATCTTAAAATTTGAAGTTTCACCGCTTCCTCAATGAAAATGCTAAACAAAGCAGCTTAAAATAAATTTCCCTCTAAACTTCCATGCAAAAAAACACGCTCATATAGGACGTTGATTCATATCTACCATTGTAAGACAGAGATGTTTGGGACATTCTGTTTCCAATGCCACAAAATGGGAAGTATACATCTATTATAATCACTTACTAATTCTTTGCAAGACCAGAGTTAAAGCAGAAATCATTAATTTTCCACAGGAATCTCTAATCTATCTATATGCTTTAATTCTCTTCATATTATTGCTAAATAGACATAGCTCTTTACATAAAGGAGATCATTTCCTTGGGCAGGATGCATAAGATGTTCAGAGTTTTCTCCTTCTTTTTTTTTTTTTTCTGATCTTCCTCCAAATTTGCATTTTCTCAGCAGATATTATTCCTGCTAGTGTGATGACAGAAGTTTAGGTCAGAAAGCTAGCAAGCAGCAGGTTTCTTCCTCAGTAACTAATTTTTCAGCCCGTGTGCACACTACAGTGTATTGTGTAATAGATACAGAGTGGCTCTGAAATCCAAAAGCCTTGAACAAATCCTGGCTCCATCATTTACTAGCTGTGTGACATTCAGCAAGTCACTCAACCTTTCTGTGCTTCAGTCTCCTCCTCAGTAAAGTAGTGGTGCCCACTCCATAAAGCCCAGATGAGAATGCAAGCTGGTACAGCCACAGTAGAAAACAGTATGGAGTTTCCTCAAGACATTCAAAATAGAGCTACCCCATGACCCAGCAATTGCACTACCAGATATTTACCCCAAAATACAGATGTAGTGAAAAGAAAGGGCACATGCACCCCATTGTTCATAGCAGCAATGTCCACAATAGCCAAACTGTGGAAGGAGCCAAGATGCCCCTCAACAGATGAATGGATAAAGATGTGGTTCATAATAAAATGGAATATTACTCAGCCATCAGAAAGGATGAATACCTACCATTTGCACTGACATGGATGGAACTGGAGGAGATTATGCTAAGTGAAGTAAGTCAAACAGAGAAAGACAATTATCATATGGTTTCACTCATATGTGGAACATAAGGAATAGCTCAGAGGACCACAGGGGAAGGGAGGGAAAACTGAATGGGAAGAAATCAGAGAGGGAGACAAACCATGAGAGACTCTAGACTCCGGGAACCAAACTGGGGGTCACAGAAGGAAGGGGGGAGGGGGATGGGGTAACCAGGTGATGGGTATTAAGGAGGACACGTGTGGTGCTGAGCACTGGATGTTATACACAACTAATGAACTGTTGAACACTACATCAGAAACTAATGATGTACTATATGTTGGCTAATTGAACATAATTAAAAAAGACAAAATAAAATACTGTGAGTTTTAAATGAAAGAAATGCAGATAAACCACTTGTACTAAGGCCTGACATACATAAGTACATCTTCGCTAATATCACTTTTTAGAGCTCAGAAATGATATTCTATTTTATTAGTTTTTAGAATTTACTAATATTTTAAATTACTAGAAAATGAGAACATATGATAATTGTGATTAAATAAAGAGGAAATGGACTGGTATTTGGGAATGAGCAAAGGCTTTAAGGCTGAATGAATCTGGATATGGACTTCCATTCTGACACTTCATGTTGTGTAACTAACCTTGAGCTATTCGTTTAATCTCTCTGAGCCCCAATTTCCTCATGTATAAAATAGTTACCTTATATATTTATTATGAAAATAAGAGAATATATGTCAAGGACTTAGTACATAATAGGTACTTAATAGATGGAAAGATGTTAGGGCTTTTGGCTTTTCGTTTCCTGCTATACTTCTTAAGTAAATTCTTACCACAACACAAAGCTGTATGTACAAAAAAGAAGGAAGGAACGAAGGAGAGAAGGAAGAGGAGAAACCAGAGTGGCCATAAAGCAAAGCTTACCTCTTCCTTTATCACGTCCCTAAGTTTTGGGAAAGAAGAAATCCTGAGAATTTTAAGAAAAGAATGTTTGACTGTTTTTTATTACCGTATAAGACAAAATCTCAGAAGTTTGGTTCTCATTTGTAGCACACATAGATGTTGAGTTGCAACATCTTTAGTAGGTTTTCTGCTGGATTTAGAGAGAAACTTTAGATACTATCTTTATCCATCGAGAACAATAAGTGAAAAACCACAGATACATAAGATGTATTCCCAGATGTCAATATCGTTATTTTTTAAAATGAACTATTAGTGCCTTCGAAAGGCTATTTTCTTAATTTTGGCAGAATAGAATCTGAACATCTCAGGCAAATAAGCATCAAGGAACTCCACAGGGGGGGAATTTAAAGAACTCCACAGAAAAAGAGTCAGTATTCTCCATTCATAATCAATTTTCAAGCTTTGTTATTAAAATACTAAAATATCTTCAAAGTCATTATGAGCACTGTCCGGGTTAGAATTCAGTATTGCTGCAAGCAACAGAAAACCCAGCTAACGGTGCTTAAAAAGCATTTTTCTCACATTAAAAAAAAATCATAAATAAGGCGCTGCTGGTATTGGGTCAGTGGTTCAATGATTTCATCCCCATTGTCTCTGAATCTTTCAGGCTTTCCCTCACGATTGTTACTTAATAGTCAAAAGATGACTCTTAGATAAACAGGTAGCATGTCCAAGTTTATGGTAGAAAAGAGGAGAGATTGGCAATTCCAGCTTTCTCTTTCATCAAAAAAAAAAAGAAAATATCTTCCTAGAGACTCCAAAGACTTCTTAAAAAGTGGGAGAGCTGTTTAATTTTCTAGTCCCTAAAATGGAAATGACAAGAGAAAATAGGGGTATTAATGTCTATTGAGTTAGCAAACAATGTTTGACACACCATTGAGAAATTGCTTTTTCCAAAGTCTACAAATTTAGCTAAATAGACCTGTTACCTGCATTAATTTTCCTGCCCTTAGAAGATGCCATTTTCTAATTTTACTTTCTATGTTGTGGATATTAATATTACTTCACTTAAATTTTTTCCTAAAATGAATATGTGAATTCCCTTAATACTAGATTTGATATCAGGTGTTGAATCATTTGGTTTGTTGTTGTCTTATTGTTTCTACCAGGGCTAAAAATTTTCTCTTTGTTAACAGTCATTTACTGCTTAGAATGTGATAGTTTTGCATTGCTGAACCCATACATAAATTATTTTACAGATAGGGAGGTAAAACATTTGTTTTTATTGTTAAATCTTAACCTAATGTTTTTGAAATAATTCCCTAAGTATTTTGGAGTCTCACATAATTTCAACATGCAACACTCATTTTTCTTTCCATTTTATGAAACCATTAGACCATTAAAACTATTTAGTGATATTCATCCCATCTGGGAACATTGGAGTGACATTTGCTTTGGCTTTCTGCCCCTTTTTTTCTCATAGGTTGATCATTTTTGCCAAGCTACCACCTGATATTAATATATTTTGGAGGCTTTCTTTATTTTTCTTTCTTTCCTTCCTTCTTTCTTTCTTTCTTTCTTTGAGAAGAAGCCAATACAATGGCTACTCTTTACTGAAAGAAGAAACTTTACAGCACGTTTTGAGTAAGTTAGTATAAAGGCTCAGTGGGCCAACTGGTGGGGCACCAGCTTGTAAGAAGTCCACAATTAGGGTATTGCTGGGTCCCACTTTGTGCAGCCAGAACCAGATGAGATGAGAGCACTATTGCCCTCTTCATAGATACAGCCCACTATTTGCTTGTTAGTGATAGATGGAACAATATTAGGGTCCTCCTTCATGCCTAAAGCTGCCTTTGGGGCTAGCATATTGCAAGGGTCCAGTTCCTTCCATGCAGCCATCATGGCCTCCATTTCCAGCCCAGTCGTCTGTTCATCATCAGAAGGAACACCACCTCCAGATGCTATGGGGTGCACAGCGAGACTCCACTGGGACTGCAGGCCATCAGGGCCCGCACCACCAGTGCTCCAGCTCCACAATTTAACCTTGAAGCCATCACACCCAGTACAAACAGCCTAGAGGAATTGTTTCTTGATCATTGGGTCCCCAGGGCGAATAGTGTGTATGTTCAGCCCCAAATGCATGCCATAAGAAATTCATTCTGTGTGGTTATTTTAAAATCATTAATAAAACTGAGCAGAATTGGCCTGCTTTTTATTACTACCATGTGCCAGAAGTTCAAGACAATGTGTGATAAAGTATGCCTTCCTGTCTGTCAGCAAGTCACCACGATTCTGCCTCCTCACTTTTGGTATGCACTGCGTCATAATTAAAAATTTTCCCTTTCAAAAAAAGTAACAGTTTAGGGTTTTAAAAAAACAAAATATTTCTATCTGAAACATTTCATGTAGATGAAGATTCTGGACATTTTTACCTAGTTTTATCACCTTGATTATAATCATGGCATAGTCAGTTGTTGGAAAACAAAAGGTGAACAGAGAAATGAACAACATTTACACTAAATGATAATTGGATATAAACTTACAACTGGGGGCGTACGGTTGGCTCAGTCGTATGGGCGTCTGCTTCGGTCAGGTCATGGTCCCAGGGTCCTGGGATGGAGCCCCGCATTGGGCTCCTTGCTCCGGGGAGCCTGCTTCTCCCTCTCCCTCTGCCTGCTTCTCCCCCTGCTTGTATTCTCACTCTCTCTCTGTCAAATAAATAAATAAAATCTTAAAAAAAATTAAAAAATAAAATAAAATGACCATTCAAATAAATAAATAAATAAACTTATAATTGTAGCAAAAAGTAGAATTTGACTACTCTTTGCGGAATATTTCTGCTTTTCAATACAATTGCTTTCCCAAAAGGAAAGAAAAAGAAAACCCAAAACTGAACTTTCATTTATTGCAGTGTTTCTTATATCAAAGTGACTATCTCTAACTTCCTATGTCTATTTGGTGTGGGAGCTAAATATGGAATATGGGGGGAAGGGCAGCATAAGGCAAAGCCTTTTCCTTTGAAGAATGTGTATCATGGATTTGATTCTATAAAACTGCAAAGTACTGATTGTTAAATGCTTACCAGCCTTTCAGTCTTTGTTTTTCCTTTATATTAAGTTTTTTAAAAAAGTAACCAAGTGGGGTGATATAAATTCCTCAAATTCATTGTGATCCTTTGTTTCTCCAGGCATTTTTGGACAGAAACTGGAAGACACTGTCCGTTACGAGAAGAGATATGGAAACCGTCTGGCTCCTATGTTGGTGGAGCAGTGCGTGGATTTTATCCGACAAAGGGGGCTGAAAGAAGAGGGTCTCTTCCGGCTGCCAGGCCAGGCTAACCTCGTTAAGGAGCTCCAGGATGCCTTTGACTGTGGAGAGAAGCCATCATTTGACAGGTAGATTTCAAGATTTCACTAATCATCCTTCCCTGAGAAATCCAAAGGGAACAGAGAGAATGCAGTGAGCTGAGATGATAGAACCTTAATTGATGTTATAAAATGGCTTTAGAATATGGATTATATAGCCACACAAGGATGAATTGTTTTGATTAATTTACAGTGTCAAAAATTTAACACTTGAGATGTCTTTCTCCTCCATACTTTCTGTCCCCCTTAAAAAATGATTGTTTCTTCTTTTCCTTTGGTTCTAAATTAACAGTATTAAATTTTTGCATTAGAAAAGTGAACTTTTAAAATGGGAGTCTTCTCTTGTTCAGTGTTTTTTTTAATTGTTTCAGCTAAGAGATATTGAAAGTATTAATAAGCAGAGATTGAGATATAGGCAATGAAATGAAAATAACTGTTTTTAATAATAATAATAATAAAAGCATTATATTTTTAAATATATAGCTCCACCTTAAAATGGAGTAGATTTACAAGGAAACAAGAGTATAGCATGATGACATTCAGGGAATAAGGGAAGTTCCAGGAAAGAACATATAAAGCATCTATAATTCCACTAATTAAGACTTAAATATTTATGCTAATATTTTGAAAATTACCTCTTTCTCTTCACTTTTCTTAATTAGTAGAAAACAGTATTTTTTATCCTAATACTATCAATTTAGCATAGTGTAGCAGATATTTTTCATATTAATATTTGAAATATCCCCAATATTACAATATATTTTAATTGGCTATTTGATGGTTGGCAACCTCTGTAAGCATAATTTTTCATATCTAATATTTCACTCTATAAGCATATTGTTCATAACCATTTCAACAATTGGGACATTTATGTCATCACTTTTATCACTATAAATAAGGTCATAGAGGATATCCATTTACATAAATATTTTCTTTTTTTGGATTATTTCCTCAAGAGAGATTCTCAGTATTGGATGTTGTGGATAAAAATAGTCTTATTCTTGAAAATTGAAAATTGCATTCTTAGTATTATTTCTCTTTGAAAGCATAGAATTAGCACACGGATAAACACAGATCTATGGAACAGATAGACAAGAAGACACTTGAATATATGCTATAAGACAAAGGAAGTATCTTTGGGAATATAGACTTTTGCTAATAATCCAATAAATGCACATTAAATCATTTAATGCCCTTCCACTAGTCACATTAACAAAATCTTGAACAATGGTAATACTCAGTGCTAGCAAGGTATGTTAAGATAGGCACCCTGGGGGCCCCTGGGTGGCACAGCGGTTAAGCGTCTGCCTTCAGCTCAGGGCGTGATCCTGGCGTTGTGGGATCGAGCCCCACTTCAGGCTCCTCTGCTATGAGCCTGCTTCTTCCTCTCCCACTCCCCCTGCTTGTGTTCCCTCTCTAGCTGGCTGTCTCTATCTCTGTCAAATAAATAAATAAAATCTTAAAAAAAAAAAAAAAAGATAGGCACCCTGATGGTGAGAGTGCAAATTATTATAGTCTTAATAAAGAAATTTGGTAATATCTTTCAAGACTGTTTTAGCAGGAAATTCTAATCCTAGAAAAAATCAGATCTGTGGAAAAAAACTTAAGTGCAAAGTTGCTTATTACAATTTTTATAAGAGTAAAAAATGAACACCAATCTATTATCTCTAGCCGTAGAGTATTGTTAATTAAATAATAGTGCATTAATACAAGAAAATGTTATACAATTATTAAAATTTTGGAAAATGCTTATTATATGACAGTAAGTGGAAATAATAAATGGAAAAATAAGACAAGATCAATTAATTAATTAAAATCCTACCTGTTTACAGAAAGTATTACAGACAGTTTGTAGACATTCATAATTTATCTCTGAAAGATAAAAATTAAATGTGGAGGCAAAGAAATGAATTCAAAACCAGAGTTGGAGAGCAAATTTCAAAAACACAGATATCCTTTTGGCAGGGGAGCCCTGTGTCTTATTCTATACTTTGAAAAAGAAAACCTAAACAGTAGTTGCAAATTCAGGCCTATTCACAAGTCATACACAATGGTTTATCTAGAAGAAATGCAATTTTTTTATTTTTTTAAATTCTTTCAATTTCCAAAATTGAAAGAAATTTGTCCAGTGGGATCCTCATAATAAATTATCATATAATGGGATAAACAGCATCTTCTACAATGAACTTCATGTGACATTGATAAGTTTCAGTGGCTTTTTCTTATATATGGTCTACTATGTACGCAAGTGACATTATAGAAAAGTATATTTATTAAAAATTATTTTACAAATTAAAAATTACGTTTATGATTTGGTTTTTATAACAAGATTCTCACTAATATGAATGAATGGGGGGATATTTATAAGTTTTAACATCCTATAAGAAAAGATATGCTCTGTAAGCAATTATCTCCAAATCATGTTCTTAATAGTGAGCTGATAATGAAATAGTGTGCAATCTTTATATAAAATGATTCCACTTATAAAAAGTATTTTTTTTGTATGAAATATTTAAATGCATAAACAGACTGAAGAAAAGGTAACAAAAGATAAACATTGATTTTGTGGGATAGTGAGTGATGTTTTCTTTTTTTTTTTTTAATATTGTGATTCCAATAAGCATCCATTACTTTTATAATCAGAAATTTCATCTGAAAGATTTTTTATTTACCTGGTGATATCATGCTACATAAAAATCTCCTTATCTTTTAATTTCTAATGAGTGATTACAAAAGCTACCTGTCAACTAGAAAACCTGTAGGAAAGAGTTGTAGCAAGTATTTGAATGTTAGCACAATATGGTAACGCCGCTAGCATCCCGCGAGGAGAAGGGGAGTGTCCTTCAATTGCTCAGTCATTTAGTGTTTCAGGTTTCTACTCTTGGGTAACAAACCACGCCAGAACTTTGTAACTTAAGTAATAACAACCGGTTACTGCTCCTGGTTCTGCACTCTGGGCAGGAGCTGGCTGGGATGTGCTCCCTTCTCCTGCACGTGATGTTGATTCACCAGATAAAATAGTTAGGATCTGAAGGATGCAGGATGGTTTTACTCAGATGTCCAGAGCCTTGTCCGAGGTGGCTAACATGGCCGAAGGCTGCTTGGCCTTTCTCTCTCTTTCCTCCTTCTCTTCCCCTCCTCCCTCATGCCCTGACCCTCCTCTCTCTCCCTCCATGTCTCTCTCTGTCTCTTTCCGTGTAAATCTCACATCTAATAGAACTGCCCTGCATATGGTCCTTATCTCAAGTAGATTGGTCAGACTTAGTGACAGGATACCTCAGGGTTCCAAGAAAATGAAAATGGCAGTTTGTGAGCCTCACAAGGGCTGGGTCCAGAGGACAGTGTGATTTTTGGTGCAGTCTATTGGTCAAAGCAAGTCACAAGACAGCCAGCCTACATTTGAGGAGAAGGGAAATCAACTCTGCCACTTGATGGAAAGAGGGGCAAGCACATAAAGAGACGGAAGATTTGTGGAAGGCTATTTTTAGAGAAAATCACTATAGCTTTGAAGTCTTGCAATCAAGTGGAGTAAATCCCCTAACTTCATTCTTTCTCAAGATTGTTTTTCCTCTAAGTCATTTACATCTCCTTAAAAAATAAAAGAAAGAAATTTAGCATATGCTTGTCAATTTGTACAAGAAAGTCTGTCAGGATTTTGATTGAAATTTCATTGACTCCACAAATCAACTGGGAGAAAATTGACATCTTAAAAATATGAAATCTTCTAATCCATAAACATGGCCCATCTCTCCATTTCATTAGGATTTTTTGCATTTCAGCAATGTTTTGTATTTTTCAATGTTCAGATCTTGCTCCATTTTGTTAAATTTATCCTTAACTATTTATAGATGCTCTTGTAAATAACATTGTTTTTAATATTTTATTTTCTAATTGCTCACTGCTGGATTATCCAAATACAATTGATTTTTATATATATATAGATCTTTGGTCCTACTGACTTGTCGAGTTCCTTTATTAGTGTTAGCGGGACTTTTGTAGATCCCTTAGGATTTTCTATGTACATAATCTTGTTGACTGTACATAGCGAGAATTTTATTTCTTCCTTTTCAACATGTAGGCTTTATATTTCTTTTTCTTGCCTGTTCGAAATTGCTAAGAACTTGTCCACCACAGTAGTGAGTGGACATACTTTTCTTGTATGTAGAGGGAGGTTTTCAGTCTTTCACTGCCACATGTGACGGTAGCTATAGGTTTTCTGTAGATGACCCTTATGAGGTTAGAAAATGTCTTTTTATTTCTAGTTTGCTGACATTCTTGATAATGAATGAGAATTATATTTTATAAAATCCATTTCTTTCTGCATTTATTGCAGAAATTATCTGATTCTTCCCTTTTGTGATGTTAATGTCCTGAATTACATTAATCTATTTTCAAATGTTAAACCAACTTTACTTTGCTGGGATAAGCTGCATTTGCTTATGATGCATTACTCTTTATATATTGCTGTATCTGACTTGCAAATAATTTGTTAAGGATTTGGGGACCTATATTCATCAAGAGTATTGACCTGTAAATTTCTTGTTGTATCTTCAACTAGTTTTGTTATCAGAGAAATTCTGGCACCCCTAGTAGTTGGCAAGTGTCTCCTCTACCTCTATTTTCTGAAAGAGTAGGTGTATTTTGTATTATTTCCTCCATAAATCTTTGGTAAAATTCACCAGTGATGTCATCTAGTCCTGAAATTCTCTTCATGGGGAAGTTTTTAGAGATGGCTTTTCTAATTCTCCTTGTGTCAGTTTTGGTAATTTGTCTCTTTCATGACATTTTCCCGTTCCCCATAACTTTTAAAATTTATTATCATGAAGTTGTTTATAATATTCTTTTTTTTTGTAATGTCTGTAGACTTTTTTAGTGAAGTCCTCTCCTTTACTTCTGATATTAGTGATTTGTCACATCATTTTTTTCTTAATCAGTCTATTTATGTGTTATCAATTTCATCAAGCTTTAAAAAGAACCAGTTTAAGTGCCCTGAATTTCTTTTAAAAATTTTTCTCTGATACTCTGTTAACCCTGATGGTTGCTTTTTCCCTCATAGCTGTTTTGTGTTTAGCTGCATAAAGCATTATTCTCTGCTGGCTCATGTTGGTGTTTAGATGAAGACTCAAGAAGCCGTATCTGTCGATTTCAAGAAGTCCTTTTGTGCAAGCTCTCTCCTCTCTAGTAGTCTGCGTCACAAATGCCAGCTGCTTCAACCTTTCCAAACTGTATCTCTGTCTCTTAGCTCAGTGAGACTGCTGTTCTCTCTTTAGGGTTCCCATCCCTGTCCCAGGCTCTGATACATGACAACGCGCAAGGCTGGAGTAATCATAAATTTACCTCGTTTGATTCCATACTCTCAAGGGTCACATTTTTGCACTATTGTCCAATATCTTTAAAAAAACTTGTTTCATATAGTTAGACTAATTTTCTCTTTTTAATCACAGATACGATACCTGTTATTCTGTGAAGACTGAGCGGATTCTCATCCACAGTTCTGAACTCCTGCTGGACATGTGTTCTCAGGGCCTCTTCTCTGGCGGGTGGGAAGGTGGGAAATGTGACTAGGTTAGGGCTTGGTTCTCTAACCTTTGACTCTTCTCTACTGTTTGATCTACTGCCTAGAACCCAGGTTTTGCTCCATGACACAACTTCTCCCCCCCCCCCACAAGAAATGGCTCACTTTTTTAGTTGAGTAGTTTCTCAGCCTGCTTCTTGCCTATAGAAAGCTGGGGTCTCAAACCCTCTTTTCATTTTGAACTGGTACCGTCCCTTTTATTCCAAGCTGCCATAGTTTCTTTAAAAACCTTGGAAGTTTCAAATTATAATCCTCTTGCTGAAACAAAGTCACACCCATAACTCCCTTTGTATCAGGTCCTGCCATAGGGAGTCTATGAGTCAGCATTTTATGGAACAATCTTAAGATTCTTTCTAAATCTTCTTGCGTTGCTGAGAATCTGTGAGGTGCCACCTCCAGTCTTTCAGAGGCTTTAACGAGGAATCTTAAGTCACACCATCATCTGGTCTTGACCTTCAGGGCATGTTTCACTGGCAGCACGCTGGATTTTATCTTTGCTCTGGGGCCGTTTCTTCCTTTGAGAAGATTTCGCCAGCTGGAGACACTGTCCTGGGGCCACTATAGTTTCTCTAAATTCTTCTTCAGAGTCGAACAGTTTCTAATTAGCTTCATCAGGAACATGTTCGATGTTCTGAGTTATGGCGGCCGAGGGTCTTGCACATTTTTCCACCACTGCTTACTAAGCTCTGCAGGCTCACCTTTCTCTAGCTTCTAATGGCAATTTTCTCATTGCTTTTCCAGTTCTGATAGTCTCCTTACGACCGTGCAGACACTGTCTGGACACAGCCAGAGCCATACATTAGAGTTTTGTTGTAGCAGCAGCCAATTTCTGGTTCCAGGTATCTCTTGCTGCAGAGCAAACCGGTCCAAAGTTTTTGGTTTAAAAACAGCAGCAACCTTTTCAGATTCTGCATTTGGGGAGTGCTTGGCAAAGACATGGCATCCGTTGCCAGGATCTAATGTAGCCATGGTATCCAAGAGAGCTACCTTCCAAGCCTGGTGCCTACGCTGGGCAGCTCAAGTGGCTCATGACGGGTTGAGCCTCTCTCTTTCTCTCTGCAGTCTTGTGTCCTACAGGGCTTCTCTCTTTAACCAATTATTACAGTGTTTTACACAGTATCGCAGGACTGAAAAACAGTTTAAGAGTGGAAGCTATAAGGCCTATGAAGAGTTAAGGCTCGAACTGGCACAATGTCATATCCACCAAATACTACTCGTCCAAAGTAAATCATAAGGCCAGTTCTGATAAAAAGAGATTAAAAATTGGTTCCACTTCTTGGTAGAAGGAGTGACATGAATGTATAAGGGTGAAAGAAATTATTGACAGCCACCTTTGGAGACAGTTCATCTCATTCATTCATTCAACAAATAACTTTGGCGTGTTCAGTATGTCTTAGACACTAAGATACCTGTTCTAGGTGAAAAAAACAAAGTCAATTCTCTTCTGGGGTTCACATTACTAGTGGTGGGCAGATAAACAATAAACAGTCAATATGTAAATAATTTCAGAGAGTGGTAAGGATGACATGCTAACATGCATGGTGAAGTGGTGGAAACGCACATCTCCCTGAGAATATAACTTTCAGGTTTAGCTGGAATGACAGGAAGAAGCTTGCCATATCTAAGCTATGGTAGAGGCACACTGTAGGTGGACTATGAAGTACGAAGGCCTTGAGATGGGCATGGCTTAGCTTGTTTGAAGACCCTAAAGAAGGACATTGTGGCTGGAATACAGTGAGTGTTGAGTACAGTCTTGGGAAACAGGGGGAAGAGATGGATCTTGTGTAGCCCAGGAGATTATGGATTAAGGAATTTCGTTTTCCTTCTAAGTGAAATGGAAATCCATTGAAATATTTTTAACAAGTAAATGGAATAATTTTATTTACATGTTAAAAAATGATCACTCTGTAAAGAAAAACTAATATTTTCTATTATTCTACCCACAGAATATTTCTGACACCAAATGTGTAGGTTTTCCACAGCAAGCAATTCTCTAATTATTGGTGAACACCTACTGGGTGTCCTACAATTTTATTAAATTCTGATACTAACTGCCCAGAGTTAGTGCAGATCCACAAGCCTGCTCACCTCCCCAATTGCAGAGACCAGTCGCAAGTCCCAGGTTGTCACATACCACTGGCCAACCAGTTACAAATTGCAGATTACTTGGACTTCACAATTTGCTAGAAGAGCTCACACAACTCAGGAAAACAGTTTACTTACTAGATTACCGGTTTATTATAAAAGGATACGACTCCAGAATAGCCAAATGGAAGAGCTGCATAAGGCAGGTATGGGGAAGAGGGCAGAGCTTCCAGGGCCTCGCCAGGCATCCCCCCTCCCAGCGAGTTCACTAGCCCAGAAGCCTTCGGAACCCCGTCAGTTACCAACTTTTTATGGAGGCTTCCTTGTGTAGCCATTGGTGACTGAACTAAATCTCTAGTACCCTCTTCTCTCCCCCAAGACTGAAGCTTAAAGCTGAAAGCTCCCACGGCCTAATCACGTGGTATCTAAGGGGCTTTCCCAAAGTCACCTCATTAACATGAACTTGGGTGTGGCTGAAAGGGGTTTGTATCACGTGGTATCTAAGGGGCTTTCCCAAAGTCACCTCATTAACATGAACTTGAGTGTGGCTGAAAGGGGTTTGTTATGAATAATGAAGTCTTTTCTTTCACCTTCATCACTAGAACTACTTTAGGAACTGGGGATAAAAACCAAATACCATAACAAAAGACGTTTCTATTATTTTGATTATTTAGAGAATTACAAGGGTTTTAGGAACTCTGGCCAGGAGTCAGGAAAAAAATCNGATGTCCTCATCACGTGGTATCTAAGGGGCTTTCCCAAAGTCACCTCATTAACATGAACTTGAGTGTGGCTGAAAGGGCTTTGTTATGAATAATGAAGTCTTTTCTTTTACCTTCATCACTAGAACTACTTTAGGAACTGGGGATAAAAACCAAATACCATAACAAAGGACCTTTCTATTATTTTGATTATTTAGAGAATTACAAGGGTTTTAGGAACTCTGGCCAGGAGTCAGGAAAAAAATCCAAAAATAGATATTTCCTATTATATCACAATATCACATTCTGGCAATCTAAATATCCTCGTTTTGATAGTCAAACTTGGGTCCCTCTGTCATAGGGAGACACATATGCAAACTACCGGATTCTGCTGATTTAAAAAAAAAAAAACCTTCCAGATCCATGAACAGGGAAATATAAAGAAGAGAGTCACATATTTGTGGAAAATGTAACTGTCAACTACACTGGTAGGGGAATAAATAATCCATAATTTCCCAAGAAAAGTAAGATTATTTTCAGAACATGTAGAGTATTCTGCCCCATCTGCTTTTTCAGTTAATTGTCTGAGCTTGAAATTTCTCATGGCCAAGTCCTGGGTAGCTCAGGTTTCAGTTTTGGGGATGTGAAAACAAACTGCCTTGGAACATTTGCTAGCTCACGTTAGTTTCATCAACGTTCACCATCAAAATGATTTTTAAAACGGTGTAAGTTTAAAAATATAGATTGTGTACATATGATGTTTTCAATAGATGTTAGGATGTAAAGCAAAGTACAGAAATTTCTCATTGTGAAATATGAGAAAGAGCGAGAATGAGTAAGTCTATTCCCCTGTGTATCCTCATAATGCTTCTGTCTCTCGAGAGTCAACAAGATGTAGCTTTTATCTTCACATGTGTTAAAATGTAGAAAGGAATTCTCACCAGAATTCTGCAAAAATAATCTCTAATTTTAATATTAAGGCCTAATGTTATTGGCGCTCCAATATTAAGCCCTAAAATTTGATTTTTAAAGTGAACTTTCTTAATAACTTTAAAAAATTGTAACAGTATAAAGTGTTATTAAAATTTAATTTAAATATTATTAAGATCGTATTTTAAATTATAGCATTTTGTATGCAATTTAGAATACAGAAGACTATAAGAAGGGAGGATGGCTATTTCAAAAGTAAATAACCCGGCTCTTGCTATATATAATGTATAAGTAAGTAGATAAGTAGAAACTTAAACATACAGATATTTCTAAATACAGGTATGTATTTATACAAAGCATTGGAATCACACAATTTTTACACTTTGCCTTTTCTTGTTAACGTTATATCATGAACAACTTCCATGTCACTAAGGAGCTTTCACAAACATGATTTCAAGGACTGTGTAATAAGTTGTCATATCAGTGCATTGCTTTGTCTAATTCTGCATCTGTTGTTTTCAGTGTTTTGCACACACCAGTCCTATACTAACAACCATCTGTATTCATAAATCAACCTGTGCTTTTGAAGCTATAAACCCATTTGGAAGATAATATTTCATATTTAAATGAGAAGAAATATTCTGTCCTATGGAGAAAAAAAAAAAGATTGAGAAGAAGAAATTTGGAACACACTATTTAAACTTTGGTTGCAGGCACATGGACCAGCTTTTATTAGAGTATGCACTCTCTGTTCTTCTTTAATGATGTCATGCTATTTTCCCTGTTTTGAGGTTCAAGTTTAACACTTTTATGTATGCATGACTTTCTGTTCCTACAGTTAGATGACATATTCCCACAGGCTCCTNATGACTTTTTGTTCCTACAGTTAGATGACATATTCCCACAGGCTCCTTGACCAAAGTGAATTTTGTGAGAAAGGACATTTTCACTGACCTGAAAGAATTTGTATTTTATCAATTGATTGTCAACTGCAAAAAACAGCAGATACCATAGTTCCTAACCATTCTTTTCTTTATTATTTCTGTTCAGAAATGAAGACAAATTAAAATATAATGTTTTATATTGAATTTCCCCACTTTCAGGGGATAAAAATGAAATACAGAATGTGTAAAATCAGATTAGAAGTGGAATGTTCTTTCATTTCCCAGGCTTTCCAGGTGGCATCAGCTGTTAAAGAAAATACGTTTTGGAATTGCTGAAAAGATAGGGTCAAGAATGATGGTGTGGGCATCACCATCAGGGCATTAATTGTTCAGCAACAAAAAAACCATGCACTTACAACACACGTCCTTAAAAGAGCAAGGACAGAAGGCTGTAGAAGTCAATGATTTTACACATTCTGTCCAAGAATCCCATAAGGTAGCTGCTGTCCCCGGTACCCCAGACACCTTCCCACAGGCTTTGTTTTGCCCTTGACCCTCTTTCTTTTCTTCTACCATCTTGTTTATTTTTTATTTGTTTTGGTGACTGAATTAGGATCGATAAACAAACTGCTGTTCTACAGAGATATTTTTTTAAAAAAAAAGTCTAAAACTTAGAAGGCAGACATATATTTTAATTTTTATCTTCTGAGTAACACTATAGCTTTGAGGACTACTGACCTGAGTTATAAACAGTGGACTTGAAAGNTTGCTGTTCTACAGAGATTTTTTTTTTAAAAAAAGTCTAAAACTTAGAAGGCAGACATATATTTCAATTTTTATCTTCTGAGTAACACTATAGCTTTGAGGACTACTGACCTGAGTTATAAACAGTGGACTTGAAAGGGGGGAGCACTGCCGACAGTAGAGGTTCTCAAACATTAGTTTGCGTAAGAATGACCCAGAGAGGTGTCTCAGGATTCGGATGCTCACAGCCCACAGGCTCTCACTACAGTTTTAAAAGGTTGGAGGGTGCATTGGAATCTGAATTTCAAACAAATCCCCAAGTAATTCTTATATGCATGGTTCTCAAATCATAAGTTGGAAAATACTAGCCAGACTATAGGGTACAGGAGTGTGGGGTAAGAAGAAATGCTCATTTAAAGTGATAGTTTTCTCATATATGAGACGAGAGGAAAAAATCAACCTCATGGCATTATTGGAAGCAACATGTTAGTTCTGACTTAGCTGGGCTGGTCTTAAGCTACTGCAAAAGATCATTTATTTTCTGGGGTATACAGTTAATGTGTAAAATATATTCTTTCCTACCTGCTGAAATGGGCCTGAAATTTTAGAACAATNATTCTTTCCTACCTGCTGAAATGGGCCTGAAATTTTAGAACAATCTAAAAAGAACTTCCCTGCACCTTTATGCTTTGATCCATGTAAAAAATCAAACACTGGGGAGTTCAGTAGCAAACTATACAGTTATAGAGCCTTTGTATCATAGTGTGAATAAAGGATCTACGGATAGGATTTGATGGAGGAAAGTGAAAAAGCAAGTGGTAGCTGAAGGGCATGTGGCTAGGTGAAGAGTTGAAAAAGCAAAGAACTGACTCCCAGGAGTTTGCCTAAGGCAAGCCCTGAATGTGTAGGTGGTAAACTGGTTACCTGTTTTCAGCACCCTAAGTGATTCTCTGAATCCAGGAGAGGAGCCAGCGCTTCCCCCCCAAACCTGAACCGCTGTTTAACTGTAGTGACTTCTAACATTCCTATTTTTTGATGCAGTTCTTAAATATTATGAAGGCGTGACCAGATTTGATAAGCATTGCCTTAGAGTATATCCCAGACTTCTGTCATTCCCATAGTACCATCATGACTTTAGCCATATCCACAGAACACCTGTACTAGCTTTAGTATTTCCCTTTACATTTATTCACTGTTTAATCAATTTTGTTGTAAAAAGAATTCGATACCATTATTGTTAGTTGANGGGGGGAGCACTGCCGACAGTAGAGGTTCTCAAACATTAGTTTGCGTAAGAATGACCCAGAGAGGTGTCTCAGGATTCGGATGCTCACAGCCCACAGGCTCTCACTACAGTTTTAAAAAGTTGGAGGGTGCATTGGAATCTGAATTTCAAACAAATCCCCAAGTAATTCTTATATGCATGGTTCTCAAATCATAAGTTGGAAAATACTAGCCAGACTATAGGGTACAGGAGTGTGGGGTAAGAAGAAATGCTCATTTAAAGTGATAGTTTTCTCATATATGAGACGAGAGGAAAAAATCAACCTCATGGCATTATTGGAAGCAACATGTTAGTTCTGACTTAGCTGGGCTGGTCTTAAGCTACTGCAAAAGATCATTTATTTTCTGGGGTATACAGTTAATGTGTAAAATATATTCTTTCCTACCTGCTGAAATGGGCCTGAAATTTTAGAACAATCTAAAAAGAACTTCCCTGCACCTTTATGCTTTGATCCATGTAAAAAATCAAACACTGGGGAGTTCAGTAGCAAACTATACAGTTATAGAGCCTTTGTATCATAGTGTGAATAAAGGATCTACGGATAGGATTTGATGGAGGAAAGTGAAAAAGCAAGTGGTAGCTGAAGGGCATGTGGCTAGGTGAAGAGTTGAAAAAGCAAAGAACTGACTCCCAGGAGTTTGCCTAAGGCAAGCCCTGAATGTGTAGGTGGTAAACTGGTTACCTGTTTTCAGCACCCTAAGTGATTCTCTGAATCCAGGAGAGGAGCCAGCGCTTCCCCCCCAAACCTGAACCGCTGTTTAACTGTAGTGACTTCTAACATTCCTATTTTTTGATGCAGTTCTTAAATATTATGAAGGCGTGACCAGATTTGATAAGCATTGCCTTAGAGTATATCCCAGACTTCTGTCATTCCCATAGTACCATCACGACTTTAGCCATATCCACAGAACACCTGTACTAGCTTTAGTACTTCCCTTTACATTTATTCACTGTTTAATCAATTTTGTTGTAAAAAGAATTCGATACCATTATTGTTAGTTGAAAACCAGCACACTCACGATAAATCACAGGTCACTAAAGGCATAAATGCAATGACAAGACGTGTTATTAAATGCCAGCTGAATATAGCTGCTTTCCGAAGACTGGCCCTAAGGCCTTCTGTGTACTTGATGAAGATGGAGATTGGCACGTATCTGTACCACTTCAACACTTCACTCATTTCCAACCGGTACTTCCTACTTGATCTAATCAGAAGGACTAACATTCCTATGGTGCGATTTGATGTCCCTTAGTGTTCTGTTTGTGTGGCATCGCACTTGGAATAGCCCACACTTCAGACCGCTCCTCAGCAACACTGACAGGCCCACTTCCCTAAACATGTGGCTTCTTACCTAATTTGAACAATGAGTGTAACTCACTAGGGTTCCGTGAAACCCTTTTGTAAACCTACCAGGGTTTGAAAAATTAATGAGCTTTAAAGTAAAGTATTTTGTATGTGGAAAATATTCACATGAATGGGTATTTACTAAATATTTTATGTAGTGCAGGTTGTTAGCTAGAAACCTGTCATGTTTCATCGTGCTTACTCTCTTGGTGACATATCTAAAAGCTTGCACATTGGAAGGCAAGGACATGAGTTTCACTTTCCTTTCATTTTATCTTTACTTTTTTAGGGTTTTTTTTCTTCTTCTTTTTAAAAAATTTTTAAATTTTATTTAAATTAAGTTAATGTATAGTGTATTATTAGTTTCAGGGGTAGAATTTAGTGATTCATCACTAACATATAACACCTAGTGCTCGTCACAAGTGCCCTCCTTAATACATATCACCCATTTAGCCCATCCCCCACCTATCTCCCTTCATCAACCCTCAGTTTGTTCCCTGTAGTTAAGAGTCTCTTACGGTTTGCCTCCCTCTCTGTTTTCATCTGATTTTATTTTTCCTTCCTTTCCCCTATGTTCATCTGTTTTGTTTCTTAAATTCCACATATGAGTGAAATCTTATGGTATTTGTCTTTCTCTGACTGACTTATTTCACTTGACATAATACACTCTAGCTCTCTCCACGTCATTGCAAATGGCAAGATTTTATTCTTTTTGATGGCTGAGTAAAGTTCCATTATATATATATATATATAAGTGTGTGTGTGTGTATGTATATATATGTGTATGTAGAGATATATATACATATCAATCACATCTTTTTTATTTTTATTTTTTTAATTTTATTTATTTATTTAAGAGAAAGAGTGAGAGAGCATGAGTGGGGGTGGGGAGGGGCAGAGGGAGAGGGGAAGCAGACTCACCACTGAGCATGGAGCCCACTGTGGGGCTTGATCCCAGGACTGTGAGACCATGACCTGAGCCAAAGGCAGATACTTAACCAACTGAGTCACCCAGGTGCTCCTATACCACATCTTCTTTACCCCTTCCTCAGTTGATGGACATCTGGGCTCGCTCCATAGTTTGGCTATTGTGGACATTGCTGCTATAAACACGGTGTATGTACCACTTCAAATCACTATTTTTGTATCCTTTGGGTAAATGCCTAGTACTGCAATTGCCGGGTCATAGGGTAGGTCTATTTTTAACTTTTTGAGGAAGTTCCATACCGTTTTCGAGAGTGGCTGCACCAGTCTGCATTCCCACCAAAAGTGTGAGAGGGTTCCCCTTTCTCTGCATCCTCGCCAACATCTGTTGTTTCCTGTGTTGTTAATTGAGCCATTCTGACCAGTGTGAGGTGGATTTATCTTTGGATAAATTTGGAGCTCACTTCTACTGAAACTCGACTGAGTTGTGAATAAAAATAGTCAATCAACAAGAAGTTTCACAGTATTTGGCATATCAGGTGGTGTTCGTATATTATTTGCCAGGAAGCAGTGTAGGAATAAGAGTTCAGGCAGGCCCATCATTTACTACCTAAGTTAACAACCTGGGACTAGTTACTTCACTTCTCAAAACTCCTGGTTTCCTCATGTGTAAAACGAAAATCATAATGCTTAAGCCACAGGGTTGTTGTATTAATGCACTTAAAAATAAAACAAAACACATGTTAACTATGCTGGAATTAAAATAAAAATCTTAATTTAAAAAACTAACTAAATAAATGAATAAACCAAAATGGAACAAAATGCTGGAAGAAGTGATGTAATGGAATAAGACACTTAGCACATTGATTGCCATTGTCATAGATATCATGATGTTGATGATAATGATGATTCTAACATTTTATATGATAAGGAAAAGTAATATGCTTGAACCTACGCGTGAACCTAAGCTCTTCAGTGTTTTTAATCTAGGATATCTTCATTTCTGTTTTGAAATCTCCATGGCAATTCCTACTGAAAGAAACAAGATACCTGCAAGGTTTTACATTCTGAAAGTGGGTGCTTATGTGTATCTTAGTCAGATTGTAAATATTCTTGCATGCGCTTGGTGAAAGCATATTCCTTAAGGCATGTTTTCTGAAATAAATTTATTGCATCATATTTTACATATCATGTGATTCACTCATTGCAAGGGTAGAATTCAGTGATTTTTGACAAATTTACCAAGTTATTCAACCATTAGTACGTAGCGGTTTAGAACGTTTCCATCACCCGAATAACATCCCGTCTGCCATTTACGGTTCCTTCCAGCAGCTCGCATGACTAGACAACCACTAATCTACTTTCTGTCTCTGTCAGTTTTCCCTTTTCTGGACACAGAATTACTCAGTATATGGTCTCTTGCATCCAGCTTTCCCACTTAGCGTAAAGCTCTTGAGGTTGTCCATGTTATGTCATGTATCAGTTTGTTGCTTTTCATCGGTGAATGGATTTCATGCTGTGGATGTACGACATTTTGTTTATCCATCTATCTATTGGCAGATATTCTATTGTTTCTGTATGTTGGCTTTTATAAATAATGATGCTGTGAACAGGCATGCGCAATTTTTTTGTGTGGACATATATTTTCACTTCTCCTGGGTATATACCTAGAAGTAGAATTCTCGTATCTATGTTTAACACTTGGGGAACAGCCCAAAGTTTTCCAAAGTGGCTGCACCATTTCGTGTTTCTACCAGCAATGGATGAGAGCATGCCCATTTGTTATTCTAGCCATTCTAGTGAGTGTGAAATGGCGCCACTGTTTTCATTTGCATTCCCCTAGCGACTACTGATGTGTATCTTTTTATGTGCATATGAACCACTTGTATGTGCCCTTTAGAAGCCATATGGTTTTAAAATATTTGATTTCTCTGATTATTGTGATAATTTATTATAAAGAAATGGTTGAAAATTGCTGAAGAAGCAATAATAATGTTCTATTTAGGATTGTGATAAATAACTGTGAAACCACGGGAGCGTGCCTCTTCATACCCAGGAGGATATCACTGTGGATATTCATTTAAAACTCTGTAGTCATAAAATAGAGTTCTACATTTATATTAAATATGAGCTTAAAGAAAGTGGGGAATTTTATGAATCTTGATCACCATGTTTATCCCTAGCATCTAGAAAAATGTCTGACACAGTGTAGGCTCATAATAAACCTTTGCTGAATAAAAGGAATATAAGGAGTATATTTTGAATATATTTATTGAATGAAAGGATGCCAGTATTTCTGATATCTCCGTAAGTAGACAATTCGTATGCTTATTTTCACAACGTTCAATTTAGGAAGCCTGAAAATTGTCAGGTTTCAAAACAACTTCTAAAATTCTGTCAGGATATTATTTTGTCAACTGAAGCAAAATGCCTGCGTGTGTCAATATACAGTCATAATCTTATGAATGGGTTTATAATTCCCTAAGAGCCACAGCTCTAAATTAAGTCCAGTACCTCTGGTTTGTACTCGTGAATATGGGTGCAGCCTACTTCCAAAGTGAACTAGATTCTGATTTATAACAAAACAAGAACAATGAAACAACGAAGCAAAAACAAAACCCCTTACTACTTCTCAATAAAATTGTGTTTGTCTCTCTCTTCATGCTTACACAGACGTCTCTTAAAAATGGTCCAAGTAGAAAACAGCACTAAGATAATAAATTTCTGTATATGTGGGAGCAAAGTATTCTTTCCAACAAAAAGCATGACCGATTTTAATATGAGACACCCAATAAGTATAAGCCTGGATTTTTTAAAGCTTTTTGTCCTTTCCCTCGGTATATATATCCACAAAAATAAACTGGGATGGTGTCGTTTTGTGTTATAACAAAAGACTGTTGAAGTGTTCAGAGAAGGAATGAGTTTTGCGTGGACTTGGATGGTTTGGGTGTTGA